>NC_084731.1:102422345-102441555 GCF_033978785.1 Entelurus aequoreus | reverse complement strand
GGGGGTCTATTTAAAGGCTAAAGTATACAAATGAGTTTTAAGATGGGACTTAAATGCTTCTACTGAGTGGGAAAGGTTGTTTAGATTTGGTCATATAAGGCTGGGGTATGTACGCATAAATGTACAATTCATGGTCATTAACCTGAATTACTCACCATGTCCATAAGATGGCGGCAAAGTTGCTGCAATTATACTTTTAAAAAATGTAATTGGAGACTATTACCTTTTAATTTCCTGACTTCAAAGATGTTTTCCGGGTGATGGTTTATTAAGTAGCTTTCCATATTACTGGTATTCCCCGCGGTGTGCAGAATTTGTGATCCCACTGGGCCCTTTCCCTCGGCACAGTCTGAGGTGACCTGCTTCAGGTCGGGTTCGAAGCGCTCTTAGTTTCCTAGTCCTGCAGACTTTATTACCTTCCACCAAAGAGGTTTTGTTGGTCTAGTATGTTATAGACGCATTTTGATGACATTTTCAGGAAACGTCAGAAGAAGAACAAATTCCTCCACGCCCCCATCTTTCCGGTCCCGTGCTGTGCCATACCGTGGTTTGTGCCAAACCGTGGTTTATGTCATACCGTAGTTTGTGTCATACTGTGATATGTGCAATACCGTGGTATGTGACATACCGTGGTATGTGACATACAGTGGTTTGTGCCATACCGTGGTATGTGACATACCGTGGTGTCTGACATACCGTGGTATGTTCTATACTATGGTATGTGCCATACCATGGTTTGTGCCATACCGTGGTTTGTGCCATACCGTGGTTTGTGCCATACCATGGTTTGTGCCCTACCGTGATATGTGCAACACTGTGGTTTGTGCAACACTGTGGTTTGTGCCATACCGTGGTTTGTGCCATACCGTGTTATGTGACATACCATGGTATGTGCCATACTGTGGTATGTGCCATACCGTGGTATGTGCCATACCGTGGTTTGTGACATGCTGTGGTTTGTGACATGCCGTGGTATGTGCCATACCGTGGTTTGTGCCATATGGTGGTATGTGACATAGCGTGGTTTGTGTGCCATACCGTGGTTTGTGCCATATGGTGGTATGTGACATAGCGTGGTTTGTGTGCCATACCGTTGTTTGTACCATACCCTTACATCCCTAGTGTTCCATAATGGTCCTCACTCCATCACCTGCGCTTCTCACATGACTCCTTCCCAGGGATGTCTTCAGAAAGATCACATCTTTGCAGCGTTTGGCGCCTTTTGTTTCCTTTTTTCCACACGGATACAACGCCAGGCAACAGTCGCCGTCGACCCAGAGCAAAGCGGGGAAATCGTTAATTTGCGTCGTTAATTGCCGTGACCCCGAGCAAGCGGGCCGAGAGGAACATTGACTTATTGTTTGTATGATTCACACTCGCTAATGACTTCCAGGCTGAAGGACCAGGTCTGTCCCCGGCTTGGCCCTTGTTCAACGCTGGCCTGGCATCTGCACCTCGCTACATTCAATTAGCACTCTTGTTCAGTTCTGCTGAGGTTCGGTACCAAAACAAAAACAAGCCGAGGCCAACTCGCTTTCCGAGGACGTTGTGAATATTAGCATCGCCGCGGGGTCGACCTTGACCTTCAAACTCAATCTGTCTGTCAGGAGTCACCCCTCCCCAGCATCCTTGAGATGTAAAGAGGCCGACGCTTCTGACCCCTGATCTCATTTCTTAACCAGGCCGAGGTGCTAAATGACCTTTCGACCCAGGAAGCACTTGCTGGTTGCCGCGGCAACCTCCGACGGAGCGATGGTTGACAAGCGCACGCACATTTAGGCTTTTTTTCTTTAACCCGTCGGCAGACAAATGACAGTAAGTGACACTTTATTCACTTAGCGCCAACAATGGTGTCGCTGTCAAATATGCTGAAGGAAAATGGGCAGATAAAATATTCTTTTGTGCTCTCTTAGCGCATGATCGTGCCTGATAGATGCGGAATAAATTTCCCTTAATGGACGAACACTTTACATGGAAATGAATGTATGAATGCAATGGATGGACGTCATTATATCAGATAGAGGTCTATGTAAATGAACCCCTGTGCACATCTGACATGTGCGGAAACACCAGAGGATAAATCTGCCCCTTTCTTTAGTGCGCACCTTAATCCACGCCAAAGTGGATTTGCTTATAGAGGGGGAAAAAAAAGAAAAAGTAATTTTGTCAGATGTAATGTAGAGCTAGGCCATTTCATTGTGACTGACCCAGGGGAATCTAAGGTTACCATCTGGGCACTGGCCACCACCATCTTGTTTGAATATGCAAATGTTTTTGGAGCAATCAGAGTTGGGGAGCAAATGAAGTGATGGAGACAAAAAGCACCGCCTGTGCGCAGATGAAGCAAACGTGGAAATCATCAAGTCATCATACAAAACCCAAAACCAGTGAAGTTGGCACGTTATAAATGATAAATGGGTTATACTTGTATAGCGCTTTTCTACCTTCAAGGTACTCAAAGCGCTTTTACAGTATTTCCACATTCACCCATTCACACATTGATGGCGGGAGCTGCCATGCAAGGCGCTAACCAGCAGCCATCAGGAGCAAGGGTGAAGTGTCTTGCCCAAGGACACACATTTGAAATGTGGACTCATCAGACCACAGAACACTTTTCCACTTTGTATCAGTCCATCATAGATGAGCTCAGGCCCAGCAAAGCCGACGGCGTTTCTGGGTGTTGTTGATAAATGGCTTTGGCTTTGCATAGTATAGTTTTATCTTGCAGTTCCAGATGTAGCGACCAACTGTAGTTACTGACAGTGGGTTTCTGAAGTGTTCCTGAGCCCATGTGGTGATGTCCTTTACACACTGATGTCGCTTTTTGATGCAGTACAGCCAGAGGGATCGAAGGTCACGGGCCTACTGCTTGCGTGCAGTGATTTCTCCAGATTCTCTGAATCTTTTGATGATATTACGGACTGTAAATGGTGAAATTCCTAAATTACTTGCAATAGCTGGTTGAGAAATGTTGTTATTAAACTGTTGGACAATTTGCTCACGCATTTGTTGACAAAGTGGTGACTCTCGCCCCATCCTTGTTTGTGAATGACTGAGCATTTCATGGAAACTGCTTTTATACCCAGTCATGGCACCCACCTGTTCTCAATTAGCCTGTTCACCCGTGGGATGTTCCAAATAAGTCTTTAATGAGCATTCCTCAACTTGCTCAGTCTTTTTTGCCACTTGTGCCAGCTTTTTTGAAACATGTTACAGGCATCAAATTCCAAATGAGCTAATATTTGCAAAAAATAACAAAGTTTTTCAGTGTGAACATTCAATATTTTGTCTTTGCAGTCTATTCAATTGAATATAGGTTGAAAAGGATTTGCAAATCATTGTATTCTGTATTTATTTACCATTTACACAACATGCCAACTTCACTTTGTACAATATTCTCTCTTTAGTGCCGCCTTAGTGAATAAAAATGGAAAAAGATCGGGAAAAATATATATTTTGTGTTTGAATATGGTTCCTGTAGGAGGACAAACATGACACAAGCCTTCCTAATTGTTCAAAACTTTACTGTTTTTATTAAACATGCCTTACTTAGACACAATGTAAACACACCTGGTGCTGTGTGAGCACACCTGGACTGGTGATTGTAAGAAGTCACAGTGTTGTTACTCTCACATTGTTGTTACTCTCACAGTGTTGTTATTCTAACAGTGTTGTTACTGTCACAATGTTGTTACTGTCACATTGTAATTACTGTCACATTGTTGTTACTCTAACAGTGTTGTTGCTCTAACAGTGTTGTTACTCTCACAGTGTTGTTACTCTCACAGTGTTGTTGCTGTCAGTGTGTTGTTACTGTCAGGGTGTTGTTACTCTGACAGTGTTGTTACTCTGACAGTGTTGTTACTCTCACAGTGTTGTTTCTCTGGCAGTGTTGCTACTGTCAGTGTGTTGTTACTGACAGTGTTGTTACTGTCACAGTGTTGTTGCTCTTGCGGTGCTGTTACTGTCAGTGTGTTGTTTCTGACAGTGTTGTTACTGTCAGTGTGTTGTTACTGTTACAGTGGTGTTGCTCTTGCGGTGCTGTTACTGTCAGTGTGTTGTTACTCTAACAGTGTTGTTACTGTGACAATGTTGTTACTGTCACATTGTTGTTACTGTCACATTGTTGTTACTCTCACAGTGTTGTTACTCTAACAGTGTTGTTACTCTAACAGTGTTGTTGCTCTCACAGTGTTGTTACTCTCACAGTGTTGTTGCTGTCAGTGTGTTGTTACTGTCAGGGTGTTGTTACTGTCAGGGTGTTGTTACTCTGACAGTGTTGTTACTCTGACAGTGTTGTTACTCTCACAGTGTTGTTTCTCTGGCAGTGTTGCTACTGTCAGTGTGTTGTTACTGACAGTGTTGTTACTGTCAGTGTGTTGTTACTGTCACAGTGTTGTTGCTCTTGCGGTGCTGTTACTGTCAGTGTGTTGTTACTCTAACAGTGTTGCTACTCTAACAGTGTTGTTACTGTCAGTGTTGTTACTGTCACAGTACGGGACGGCGTGGCGCAGTGGGTAGAGCAACCGTCCCAGAAACCTGAGGGTTGCAGGTTCGCTCCCCGCCTCTTACCATCCAAAAATCGCTGCCGTTGTGTCCTTTGGCAGGACACTTCACCCTTTGCCCCCGGTGCCGCTCACACCGGTGAAATGAATGATGAATAATAGGTGGTAGTCGGAGGGGCCGTAGGCGCAAATTGCAGCCACGCTTTCGTCAGTCTACCCCAGGGCAGCTGTGGCTACAAAAGTAGCTTACCACCACCAGGTGTGAATGATTGATGGGTTCAGAAAAACATGTAAAGCGACTTTGGGTACTTAGAAAAGCGCTATATAAATCCCAGGTATTATTATTATTATTATAGTATTGTTACTGCCAGTGTGTTGTTACTGTCACAGTGTTGTTTCTCTGACAGTGTTGCTACTGTCAGTGTGTTGTTACTGTCACAGTGTTGTTGCTCTTGCGGTGCTGTTACTGTCAGTGTGTTGTTACTCTAACAGTGTTGCTACTCTAACAGTGTTTTTACTGTCAGCGTTGTTACTGTCACAGTATTGTTACTGCCAGTGTGTTGTTACTGTCACAGTGTTGTTACTGTCAGTGTTGTTACTATCAGTGTGTTGTTACTCTCACAGTGTTGTTACTGTGACAGTGTTGTTACTATGACAGTGTTGTTACTATGACAGTGTTGTTACTTTTACCGTGTTGTTACTGTCAGTGTTGTTACTGTCACAGTGTTGTTACTCTCGCGGTGTTGCTACTCTCGCGGTGTTGCTACTCTCGCGGTGTTGTTACTGTCAGTGTGTTGTTACTCTCACAGTGTTGTTTCTCTCACAGTGTTGTACTCTGACAGTGTTGTTACTGTCAGAGTGTTGTTACTCTGACAGTGTTGTTACTGTCAGTTTGTTGTTACCGTCAGTGTTGTTACTCTCACAGTGTTGTTACTCTGACAGTGTTGTTACTCTCGCGGTGTTGTTACTCTCAGAGTGTTGTTACTCTCGCGGTGTTGTTACTATCTCGGTGTTGTTTTTCTGACAGTGTTGGTATTGTCACAATGTTGTTACTGTCAGTGTTGTTACTCTCACAGTATTGTTACTGTATGTGTGTGTTGTTACTGTCACAGTGTTGTTACTCTCTTGGTGTTGTTTCTCTGACAGTGTTGTTACTGTCACAGTGTTGTTACTCTCTTGGTGTTGTTTCTCTGACAGTGTTGTTACTGTCACAGTGTTGTTTCTCTGACAGTGTTGTTACTGTCACAGTGTTGTTACTCTCACAGTGTTGTTACTGTCAGTGTTTTTACTCTCACCGTGTTGTTACTCTGTCAGTGTTTTTACTCTCACGGTGTTGTTACTCTGACAGTGTTGTTACTCTCGCGGTGTTGTTACTCTCAGAGTGTTGTTACTCTCGCGGTGTTGTTACTATCTCGGTGTTGTTACTATCTCGGTGTTGTTTTTCTGACAGTGTTGGTATTGTCACAATGTTGTTACTGTCATTGTTGTTACTCTCACAGTATTGTTACTGTATGTGTGTGTTGTTACTGTCACAGTGTTGTTACTCTCTTAGTGTTGTTTCTCTGACAGTGTTGTTACTGTCACAGTGTTGTTACTCTGTCAGTGTTTTTACTCTCACGGTGTTGTTACTCTGACAGTGTTGTTACTCTCGTGGTGTTGTTACTCTCTCGGTGTTGTTTTTCTGACAGTGTTGGTATTGTCACAATGTTGTTACTGCCAGTGTTGTTACTCTCACAGTATTGTTACTGTATGTGTGTGTTGTTACTGTCACAGTGTTGTTACTGTCAGTGTTGTTACTCTCGCGGTGTTGTTACTCTCTCAGTGTTGTTTCTCTGACAGTGTTGTTACTGTCACAATTTTGTTACTGTCAGTGTTGTTACTCTCACAGTATTGTTACTGTCAGTGTGTTGTTACTGTCACAATGTTGTTACACTGTGCTGTTACTCTGACAGTGTTGTTACAGTCAGTGTTGTTACTGTCAATGTGTTGTTACAGTGACAGTTTTGTTACTATGACAGTGTTGTTACTATCACCGTGTTGTTACTGTCAGTGTTGTTACTCACACAGTGTTGTTACTCTCAGTGTTGCCACTGTCAGTGTTGTTACTCTCGTGGTGTTGCTACTGTCAGTGTGTTGTTTTTGTCACAGTGTTGTTACTGTCAGTGTTGTTACTCTGACAGTGTTGTTACTGTCACAGCGTTGTTACTGTCAGTGTGTTGTTACCGTCAGTGTGTTGTTACTGGCAGTGTGTTTTTACTGTCAGTGTGGTTACTGTGACACTGTTGTTACTATGACAGTGTTGTTACTGTGACAGTGTTGTTACTATGGCAGTGTTGTTACTGTCACCGTGTTGTTACTGTCAGTGTTGTTACTCTCATAGTGTTGTTTTTTCCTGACAGTATTGTTACTCTCATAGTGTTGTTTTTCTGACAGTGTTGTTACTGTGACAATGTTGTTACTATGACAGTGTTGTTACTCTCACCGTGTTGTTACTGTCAGTGTTGTTACTCTCATAGTGTTGTTTTTCTGACAGTGTTGTTACTCTCACAGTGTTTTCTCTCTCACAGTGTTGCTACTATCAGTGTGTTGTTACTGTCACAGTGTTGTTACTGTCACAGTGTTGTTACTCTTGCGGTGTTGCTACTGTCAGTGTGTTACTCTCCCGGTGTTGTTACTCTCGCGGTGTTGTTACTGTCAGTGTGTTATTACTGCCAGTGTGTTGTTTCTCTCAGTTTTGTTACTCTCACAGTGTTGTTTCTCTGACAGTGTTTTTACTCTCACAGTGTTGTTTCTCTGACAGTGTTGTTACTCCGACAGCGTTGTTTCTCTCGGTGTTGTTACTCTCACAGTGTTGTGTCTCTCACAGTGTTGTTTCTCTCAGTGTTGTTTCTCTCACAGTGTTGTTACTCTGACAGTGTTGTTTCTCTCAGTGTTGTTTCTCTCACAGTGTTGTTACTCTGACAGTGTGAGAGTAACAGTGTTGCCTAAAGAACAATGTGTGTGGACTTTTTTCAGTTCGCAGAGTCCTCAATGAAAAGCAGTGTTACCTCGGTTTTAGTTATCAATCCGTTCCAAAAAGTTTAACGAAGGCCTGATCGTACGAAAACCGAAGCAATTTTTCCACATAAGAGAAAATACAAATACAACGGTACCGCCACGTAGTCGTACTCCAAGTACACAAAACGTCTCTCAGCTTATTGTTCTGCTGTACGCATATTCAGTATTTGTGTTACCATCAGTTACCTTTAGTTGGCTTAGCGATTCTCTGAACGAACCCGAAAGACCCGCCCCAAAACATCCGGTCTTAACTTAGTTTTTCAAAAGAAAATGAGTGTGAAGGACAGTGCTGAGAAGAAGATATTCATTGAATTAAAAAAAAAAATCAGAAACAGGCGCCATACTTAAGTAGGAGAAATCATAACGTCAGCCAAGGACCTTAAAATAATATTGAATATGGAGAAGCTGCATACGGTGTGTTTGACGGAGAAGCTGCATATGGTATGTTGACGGAGAAGCTTCATACGGTGTGTTTGACGGAGAAGCTGCATACGGTGTGTTTGACTGAGAAGCTGCATATGGTATGTTGACGGAGAAGCTTCATACGGTGTGTTTGACGGAGAAGCTGCATACGGTGTGTTTGACTGAGAAGCTGCATATGGTATGTTGACGGAGAAGCTGCATATGGTGTGTTTGACAGCGAAGCTGCATATGGTGTGTATGACGTAGAAGCTGCATATGGTGTGTTTGACGGAGAAGCTGCATATGGTGTGTATGACATAGAAGCTGAATATGGTGTGTTTGACGGAGAAGCTGCATATGGTGTGTATTACGAAGAAGCTGCATACGGTGTGTTTGACGGAGAAGCTGCATATGGTGTGTTTGACGGAGGAGCTGCATACGGTGTGTTTGACGGAGAAGCTGCATATTGTATGTTGACGGAGAAGCTGCATATGGTGTGTTGACGGAGAAGCTGCATACGGTGTGTTTGACGGAGGAGCTGCATATGGTATGTTGACGGAGAAGCTGCATACGGTGTGTTTGACGGAGGAGCTGCATACGGTGTGTTTGACGGAGAAGCTGCATATTGTATGTTGACGGAGAAGCTGCATATGGTGTGTTTGACAGCGAAGCTGCATATGGTGTGTATGACGTAGAAGCTGCATATGGTGTGTATGACGTAGAAGCTGCATATGGTGTGCTTGACGGAGAAGCTGCATATGGTGTGTATGACGTAGAAGCTGAATATGGTGTGTTTGACGGAGAAGCTGCATACGGTGTGTTTGACGGAGAAGCTGAATATGGTGTGTTTGACGGAGAAGCTGCATATGGTGTGTATTACGTAGAAGCTGCATATGGTGTGTATGACGGAGAAGCTGCATATAGTGTGTTTAACAGAGAAGCTGCATATGGTGTGTTTGACAGAGAAGCTGCATATAGTGCGTTTGACGGAGAAGCTGCATATAGTGTGTTTAACAGAGAAGCTGCATATGGTGCGTTTGACGGAGAAGCTGCATATGGTGTGTTTGACAGAGAAGCTGCATATGGTGTGTATGACGGAGAAGCTGCATATGGTGTGTTTGACGGAGAAGCTGCATATGGTGTGTATGACGTAGAAGCTGCATATGGTGTGTTTGACGGAGAAGCTGCACATGGTGTGTTTGATAGAGAAGCTGCATATAGTGTGTTTGACAGAGAAGCTGCATATGGTGTGTTTGACAGAGAAGCTGCATATAGTGTGTTTGACGGAGAAGCTGTATATGGTGTGTTGGACGGAGAAGCTGCACATGGTGTGTTTGACAGAGAAGCTGCATATAGTGTGTTTGACAGAGAAGCTGCATATAGTGTGTTTGACAGAGAAGCTGTGTATGGTGTGTTTGACGTAGAAGCTGCATATGGTGTGTTTGACGGAGAAGCTGCATATGGTGTGTTTGACGGAGAAGCTGCATATGGTGTGTTTGACGGAGAAGCTGCATATGGTGTGTATGACGTAGAAGCTGCATATGGTGTGTTTGACGGAGAAGCTGCACATGGTGTGTTTGATAGAGAAGCTGCATATAGTGTGTTTGATAGAGAAGCTGCATATAGTGTGTTTGACGGAGAAGCTGCATATGGTGAGTTTGATGGAGAAGCTGCACATGGTGTGTTTGACGGAGAAGCTGCACATGGTGTGTTTGACGCAGAAGCTGCATATAGTGTGTTTGACAGAGAAGCTGCATATGGTGTGTTTAACAGAGAAGCTGCATATAGTGTGTTTGACGGAGAAGCTGCATATGGTGTGTTTGACGGAGAAGCTGCATATGGTGTGTTTAACAGAGAAGCTGCATATAGTGTGTTTGACGGAGAAGCTGCATATGGTGTGTTTGACGGAGAAGCTGCACATGGTGTGTTTGACAGAGAAGCTGCATATAGTGTGTTTGACAGAGAAGCTGCATATGGTGTGTTTAAAGGAGAAGCTGCACATGGTGTGTTTGACGGAGAAGCTGCATATGGTGTGTTTGACCAAGAAGCTGCATATAGTGTGTTTGACGGAGAAGCTGCATATGGTGTGTTTAAAGGAGAAGCTGCACATGGTGTGTTTGACGGAGAAGCTGCATATGGTGTGTTTGATGGAGAAGCTGCACATGGTGTGTTTGACGGAGAAGCTGCATATAGTGTGTTTGGCGGAGAAGCTGCATATGGTGTGTATGACGTAGAAGCTGCATATGGTGTGTTTGACGGAGAAGCTGCATATGGTGTGTATGACGTAGAAGCTGCATATGGTGTGTTTGACAGAGAAGCTGCATATGGTGTGTTTGACGGAGAAGCTGCATATAGTGTGTTTGACGGAGAAGCTGCATATGGTGTGTATGATGTAGAAGCTGCATATAGTGTGTATGACGGAGAAGCTGCATATGGTGTGTTTGACAGAGAAGCTGCATATGGTGTGTTTGACGGAGAAGCTGCATATAGTGTGTTTGACAGAGAAGCTGCACATGGTGTGTTTGACGGAGAAGGGGCATACGGTGTGTGTGACAGAGAAGTTGCATATGGTGTGTATAACGTAGAAGCTGCATATGGTGTGTTTGACGGAGAAGCTGCATATGGTGTGTTTGACAGAGAAGCTGCATATGGTGTGTTTGACAGAGAAGCTGCATATGGTGTGTTTGACAGAGAAGCTGCATATAGTGTGTTTGACAGAGAAGCTGCATATGGTGTGTATAACGTAGAAGCTGCATATGGTGTGTATGACGGAGAAGCTGCATATAGTGTGCATGACGTAGAAGCTGCATATGGTGTGTTTGACGGAGAAGCTGCATATAGTGTGTTTGACAGAGAAGCTGCACATGGTGTGTTTGACGGAGAAGCTGCATATAGTGTGTTTGACGGAGAAGCTGCATATGGTGTGTATGACGTAGAAGCTGCATATAGTGTGTATGACGGAGAAGCTGCATATGGTGTGTTTGTCGGAGAAGGGGCATACGGTGTGTGTGACAGAGAAGTTGCATATGGTGTGTACAACGTAGAAGCTGCATATGGTGTGTTTGACGGAGAAGCTGCATATGGTGTGTTTGACAGAGAAGCTGCATATAGTGTGTTTGACAGAGAAGCTGCATATGGTGTGTATAACGTAGAAGCTGCATATGGTG
The DNA here is from genome assembly GCF_033978785.1 of Entelurus aequoreus. Taxonomy (NCBI): domain Eukaryota; kingdom Metazoa; phylum Chordata; class Actinopteri; order Syngnathiformes; family Syngnathidae; genus Entelurus; species Entelurus aequoreus. The sequence goes on along the minus strand of NC_084731.1, from coordinate 102,430,424 downwards.
TGTATGACGGAGAAGCTGCATATGGTGTGTTTAACAGAGAAGCTGCATATAGTGAGTTTGACGGAGAAGCTGCATATGGTGTGTTTGATGGAGAAGCTGCATATGGTGTGTTTGACAGAGAAACTGCATATAGTGTGTTTGACTGAGAATCTGCATATGGTGTGTTTGACAGATAAGCTGCATATAGTGTGTTTGACTGAGAAGCTGCATATGGTGTGTATAACGTAGAAGCTGCATATGGTGTGTTTGACGGGGAAGCTGCATATGGTGTGTTTGACAGAGAAGCTGCATATGGTGTGTATAACGTAGAAGCTGCATATGGTGTGTATGACGGAGAAGCTGCATATGGTGTGTTTAACAGAGAAGCTGCATATGGTGTGTTTGACGGAGAAGGGGCATACGGTGTGTGTGACAGAGAAGTTGCATATGGTGTGTATAACGTAGAAGCTGCATATGGTGTGTTTGACGGAGAAGCTGCATATGGTGTGTTTGACAGAGAAGCTGCATATAGTGTGTTTGACAGAGAAGCTGCATATGGTGTGTATAACGTAGAAGCTGCATATGGTGTGTATGACGGAGAAGCTGCATATGGTGTGTTTAACAGAGAAGCTGCATATAGTGCGTTTGACGGAGAAGCTGCATATGGTGTGTTTGATGGAGAAGCTGCATATGGTGTGTTTGACAGAGAAACTGCATATAGTGTGTTTGACTGAGAATCTGCATATGGTGTGTTTGACAGATAAGCTGCATATAGTGTGTTTGACTGAGAAGCTGCATATGGTGTGTATAACGTAGAAGCTGCATATGGTGTGTTTGACGGAGAAGCTGCATATGGTGTGTTTGACAGAGAAGCTGCATATAGTGTGTTTGACAGAGAAGCTGCATATGGTGTGTATAACGTAGAAGCTGCATATGGTGTGTATGACGGAGAAGCTGCATATGGTGTGTTTAACAGAGAAGCTGCATATGGTGTGTATGACGGAGAAGCTGCATATGGTGTGTTTAACAGAGAAGCTGCATATGGTGTGTTTAACAGAGAAGCTGCATATGGTGTGTATGACGGAGAAGCTGCATATGGTGTGTTTAACAGAGAAGCTGCATATGGTGTGTTTGACAGAGAAGCTGCATATGGTGTGTATGACGGAGAAGCTGCATATGGTGTGTTTAACATAGAAGCTGCATATGGTGTGTATGACGGAGAAGCTGCATATGGTGTGTTTAACATAGAAGCTGCATATGGTGTGTATGACGTAGAAGCTGCATATGGTGTGTTTAACAGAGAAGCTGCATATAGTGCGTTTGACGGAGAAGCTGCATATTGTATGTTGACGGAGAAGCTGCATATGGTGTGTTTGACAGCGAAGCTGCATATAGTGTGTATGACGTAGAAGCTGCATATGGTGTGTTTGACGGAGAAGCTGCATATGGTGTGTATGACGTAGAAGCTGAATATGGTGTGTTTGACGGAGAAGCTGCATATGGTGTGTATTACATGGAAGCTGCATACGGTGTGTTTGACGGAGAAGCTGCATATGGTGTGTATAACGTAGAAGCTGCATATGGTGTGTATGACGGAGAAGCTGCATATGGTGTGTTTAACAGAGAAGCTGCATATGGTGTGTATGACGTAGAAACTGCATATGGTGTGTTTAACAGAGAAGCTGCATATAGTGCGTTTGACGGAGAAGCTGCATATGGTGTGTTTGATGGAGAAGCTGCATATGGTGTGTTTGACAGAGAAACTGCATATAGTGTGTTTGACTGAGAATCTGCATATGGTGTGTTTGACAGATAAGTTGCATATAGTGTGTTTGACTGAGAAGCTGCATATGGTGTGTATAACGTAGAAGCTGCATATGGTGTGTTTGACAGAGAAGCTGCATATAGTGTGTTTGACAGAGAAGCTGCATATGGTGTGTTTGATGGAGAAGCTGCATATGGTGTGTTTGACAGAGAAACTGCATATAGTGTGTTTGACTGAGAATCTGCATATGGTGTGTTTGACAGATAAGCTGCATATAGTGTGTTTGACTGAGAAGCTGCATATGGTGTGTATAACGTAGAAGCTGCATATGGTGTGTTTGACGGAGAAGCTGCATATGGTGTGTTTGTCAGAGAAGCTGCATATAGTGTGTTTGACAGAGAAGCTGCATATGGTGTGTATAACGTAGAAGCTGCATATGGTGTGTATGACGGAGAAGCTGCATATGGTGTGTATAACGTAGAAGCTGCATATGGTGTGTATGACGGAGAAGCTGCATATGGTGTGTTTAACAGAGAAGCTGCATATGGTGTGTTTAACAGAGAAGCTGCATATGGTGTGTATGACTTAGAAACTGCATATGGTGTGTTTAACAGAGAAGCTGCATATAGTGCGTTTGACGGAGAAGCTGCATATGGTGTGTTTGATGGAGAAGCTGCATATGGTGTGTTTGACAGAGAAACTGCATATAGTGTGTTTGACTGAGAATCTGCATATGGTGTGTTTGACAGATAAGTTGCATATAGTGTGTTTGACTGAGAAGCTGCATATGGTGTGTATAACGTAGAAGCTGCATATGGTGTGTTTGACAGAGAAGCTGCATATGGTGTGTATAACTTAGAAGCTGCATATGGTGTGTATGACGGAGAAGCTGCATATGGTGTGTTTAACAGAGAAGCTGCATATAGTGCGTTTGACGTAGAAGCTGCATATGGTGTGTTTGACGGAGAAGCTGCATATAGTGTGTTTGACAGAGAAGCTGCATATGGTGTGTTTGACGGAGAAGCTGCATATAGTGTGTTTGACGGAGAAGCTGCATATGGTGTGTATGACGTAGAAGCTGCATATAGTGTGTATGACGGAGAAGCTGCATATGGTGTGTTTGACGGAGAAGCTGCATATGGTGTGTTTGACGGAGAAGGGGCATACGGTGTGTGTGACAGAGAAGCTGCATATGGTGTGTATAACGTAGAAGCTGCATATGGTGTGTTTGACGGAGAAGCTGCATATGGTGTGTTTGACAGAGAAGCTGCATATAGTGTGTTTGACAGAGAAGCTGCATATAGTGTGTATAACGTAGAAGCTGCATATAGTGTGTTTGATAGAGAAGCTGCATATAGTGTGTTTGACAGAGAAGCTGCATATGGTGTGTTTGATGGAGAAGCTGCACATGGTGTGTTTGACTGAGAAGCTGCACATGGTGTGTTTGACAGAGAAGCTGCATATAGTGTGTTTGACAGAGAAGCTGCACATGGTGTGTTTGACAGAGAAGCTGCACATGGTGTGTTTGACAGAGAAGCTGCATATAGTGTGTTTGACAGAGAAGCTGCATATGGTGTGTTTGACAGAGAAGCTGCATATAGTGTGTTTGACGGAGAAGCTGCATATGGTGTGTTTGATGGAGAAGCTGCATATAGTGTGTTTGACAGAGAAGCTGCATATGGTGTGTTTGACAGAGAAGCTGCATATAGTGTGTTTGACGGAGAAGCTGCATATGGTGTGTTTGATGGAGAAGCTGCACATGGTGTGTTTGACGGAGAAGCTGCATATGGTGTGTTTGATGGAAAAGCTGCACATGGTGTGTTTGACGGAGAAGCTGCATATAGTGTGTTTGACGGAGAAGCTGCACATGGTGTGTATGACGTAGAAGCTGCATATGGTGTGTTTGACGGAGAAGCTGCATATAGTGTGTTTGACAGAGAAGCTGCATATGGTGTGTTTGACGGAGAAGGTGCATATGGTGTGTTTGACGGAGAAGCTGCATATGGTGTGTATGACGTAGAAGCTGCATATAGTGTGTATGACGGAGAAGCTGCATATGGTGTGTTTGACGGAGAAGGGGCATACGGTGTGTGTGACAGAGAAGCTGCATATGGTGTGTATAACGTAGAAGCTGCATATGGTGTGTTTGATGGAGAAGCTGCATATGGTGTGTTTGACAGAGAAGCTGCATATAGTGTGTTTGACAAAGAAGCTGCATATAGTGTGCATAACATAGAAGCTGCATATAGTGTGTTTGATAGAGAAGCTGCATATAGTGTGTTTGACAGAGAAGCTGCATATGGTGTGTTTGATGGAGAAGCTGCACATGGTGTGTTTGACGGAGAAGCTGCACATGGTGTTTGACAGAGAAGCTGCATATGGTGTGTTTGATAGAGAAGCTGCATATAGTGTGTTTGACGGAGAAGCTGCATATGGTGTGTTTGACGGAGAAGCTGCACATGGTGTGTTTGACAGAGAAGCTGCATATGGTGTGTTTGACAGAGAAGCTGCATATGGTGTGTTTGACAGAGAAGCTGCATATAGTGTGTTTGACGGAGAGGCTGCATATGATATGGAATCACCAATTTGATTGATTGAAACTTTTATTAGTAGATTTCACAGTGAAGTACATATTCCGTAGAATTGACCACTAAATGGTAACACCCGAATAAGTTTTTCAACTTGTTTGAATCGGGGTCCATTTAAATTGATTCATGATACAGATATCAATATCTGTGATAACACAGAGTTTGGTATCAATGCGATATTGACGATGCTAATTCTTTTTACTTGGACATTTTTGGGTGATTTTGTGATGTTTGCCTGTCAGATTAAAAGACAGGTCGAAGAAATCAGGCGAGCAAATAATTGATATTTGAATTCAGTCCACTGCTCAATTCTCCCAGGAAGTTACCTGTGAAGACTGACTCATGCTATGGGACTGAGCACGACAACACTGCTTCCGTACATCAAAGCATATCATAGCAATCCCCACATAATACAGTGGACATATGGACTCTTGGGGTTGTGAGCGGTAGGAAAATATGTTGGAGCCATCTGATTAATGCTTTCAACTTTTTTTTTTTTAAAAGATGATTTTTAAAATAGTGTTTTTTAGACTGAGACAGTTTGTCCTTTCAGTCAAGGACGCTTTTTGTTCCTTGAAGAATGATTTGCTGTGAGTGAAGGTGGTGTCTGTGCTATCAAGATGATGCAACACAATAACACTCATGAATTATAAGGAAGAGAAATGTTGTCTCTTGGCCAAAATTCTATAGATTGTAACATACATTTCTATTGCTGGTTTTCACATCACAGCCTATCATAACATTATCCATGCACTGTGATAATATTCCCTCCAGGGCCTGTGACTGTACACACACACACACACACATATAGATATATAGAGGGGTGTAACGGTACGTGTATTTGTATTGAACCGTTTCGGTACGGGGGTTTCGGTTCGGTTCGGAGGTGTACCGAACGAGTTTCCACACGAACATATTAAGTAGCCGCCTCCGCTTCCTTCTGCCTCTGTCTCTGTCAGTCCTCTACACAGCACCCAGCATTGTCCCACCCACACAACCATCTGTTTGGTTACAAACAGAGCGGTAACAGCCAATCAGCAGTGCGTATTCAGAGCGCATGTAGTCAGTGCTTAGCGTTTAGCAGGTAAGCATCAGACAGCGGACTCTCCCCAAATTATAATAAACACCTCCCAGTCAACTACTAGTAACATCACTATGAGCCTGTTGACGTTCTAGAAATATAAAAGGCAGCTCAGCTCGCTCGCAGTCCTTGAGGTGAAGGCTAATTAGCTTTTAGCGTAATGTTAGCTCATTTTAGTGCGTGAGTGTGTGTGTATGTGCGTGTGTGTGTGTGTGTGAGTGTGTGCGCGTGTGTGTGTGTGTGTGTGTGAGTGTGTGTTACGGACAGCAAAGCCCTGTCTGTCTGTTATTTCACTTTACCTTTTCCTGTGTTGATTGAGCTGTGTTGAAGCAGCAAAAAAGGACATTATGTTAAATGAAGAGTTTCTGTCTCTGATAGCTGATATAATAATGTAACTGCATCATTAAGCCTACATGAACTCCATGGTGTTCAGGGATGAATAGTCTCTCCTATTGCACCATTTTTTCAGCTATAGTGACATTAATCATTAGTAATGCAGCAGCCTATTTTTGAATGGCAGGGTCCCTGCTATCACATGTTGATAAAAATATAACATTTACATAATAAAAATCAACTACAGGATTCCCAAATGCTGTAATGAATTAAGCATGATGAGTTTACTTGAAACTGTTTAATGTTGCACTTTTAATATGTAGAAGAAAAGTTTTGTCATTTTATTTAATCTGAGCAACAACTTGAGGCAGTTTAATGTTGATTAACGTGGGCAGAATTATTATAGTGTTCCCAGTGTTTAAAGGATAAAGCCATTGTTTACAAATTTGGTAAATAAATAACCAAAAAATGTATATTTTGTTGTTTTCTTACTGTACCGAAAATGAACCGAACCGTGACCTCTAAACCGAGGTACGTACCGAACCGAAATTTTTGTGTAGTGTTACACCTCTAATATATATAAATAATCTTCCACAAATAACTTCAGCTGAAATACAGGACTCTCTGAAAAATGGTGGTGTTGCTGTTTCAAGATGCACAATAAGGAGGCACTTGAAGAAAAATGCGCTGCATGGTCGAGTCACCAGAAGAAAGCCATTTCTGCGCAAATGTCACAAAGTATCCCGCTTACATTACGCCAAACAGCACAGAGACAAGCCTCAAAACTTCTGGAAAAAAGTAATTTGGAGTGATGAGACCAAAATTGAACTTTTTGGCCACTCGACCATGCAGCCCATTTTTCTTCAAGTGTCTCCTTATTGTGCATCTTGAAATAGCCACACCACAATTTTTCAGAGAGTCCTGTATTTCAGCTGAAGTTATTTGTGGATTTTTCTTTGCACCTGGAACAATTTTCCTGGCAGTGGTGGCTGAAATCTTTGCTGGTCTACCTGAATCCCTCATTTTCTACTTCTTAATCAGCGTTTAAACTCTGCTGATTGGTATTCTCAATTCCTTGGATATCTTTTTATACCCCTTTCTTGTTCTCGCAGGTCCTTTGACAATTCTTTTGCCTTCCCCATGACTAAGAATCAAGAAACATCTGTGCAGCACTGGATGAAAGATGCAATGGTCTGTCAGAAGCCCAGAAACTCACTGACCTTTTATACACACACATTAATTACAAACAAACAGGTCACAGGTGAGGATTGGAACCTTGATTAGCCATTCAAACCTGTTTGTGTCAACTTTTGTGCATGTTATCAGATCAAAGTCACTGGGGTATGTAAACTTTTGATCAGGGTCATTTGGGCACTTTCTTTTGTCTATTTAATTTAAAAAGAGTAAACACAGTTGTTTGCCAATAAATAGCTTCACACAGCCATTAAGCATAAGTGGAAGAAATGTTTTTGTGTTATCATTCATATTCTCTGAAGAATGGCCAATAAATCATAAATTCTCCCAGGGTATGTAAACTTATGAGCCCAACTGTTTTTATATATATATATATATATATATATATATATATATATATATATATATATATATATATATATATATATATATATATATATATATATATATATATATATATAAATATATATATATATATATATTAGGGCTGGGCAACAATTAAAAATGTTAATCGTACTATTTCTCCGATTAATCACGATTAACTGCATTGAATACGCAAAACCCAATAATGAATTCAAAAGTAGTGTGTAGTGCACCTTTATTGGAATATTCTCCCATATGAACAAAAGCGCCAAAACATTTGTTGTGCAAACACAATTAAAATCAGTACTTGTTAAACAGTAGCAGTTAAATAGCATATTTTATGAAAATCAACTCAAAAAATGTAAATACAAACATTCAAGTTTATTGCCACTGCCAGGGTATTTAACTTATCCTGTTTGTTATGGAAAATAAATGTAATCTACATACAAATCCCTGAGCCACAATCATAACATCCGAACAGGCAATTTCTGAGGTAACAGCAGACACATTTTCCTCTAATTTTCCTTTCCATAATGCCTCTCCTCTGTTTTCATTATAGACAGAAAATGTGAATGCAGCACCCACTTTTCATCAATATAACACTGTAACTCCGAGGTAATTATGCTTACCGATTGATGTCCAGTAGTCCCCACTGAGAGCAACTACAGCTGCACGTTTTAAAGTTGTCACTTTTACAGTCCTCTCCTTTTCATACAAGTCGTGTATTCTTGGTGCGTCTTGATGGCGGCTCATACGTGCTGTCACTTGTTGCGATT
>NC_084731.1:102384845-102417345 GCF_033978785.1 Entelurus aequoreus | reverse complement strand
TACAGGATCATACATTGGTCATATTCAAAGTCCTCATGTGTCCAGGGACATATTTCCTGACTGTACAGCCCTTACCTTTGGGCTGGTACCGAGGGCGACTGTGTTGACCAGTTTGACGCGTGCAAATGATAGAATGTCCAGTACTGTAGAACTGTGTTTGGATATGACAATCCGTTTATTCCAGCTATCTAAATTAAATCAAATGTAGGTTGTATGCTGACCTTGAATGGCATGACATGACACGATATGACACGACACCACATGATACGATACGTCACGTCACGAACACGGTCGAAAACTGTTTGTCCTCCAATCGCCCTGCCCATGCTCACACCTGAACCCAATTTAAGGAGGCTACCATGGTAACCGCACCATAGCAACAGTCACCTCCCTGTCAACACTTCCTGGTTCTTAACAGGAAGTGGGCGGCGCAATCTGCCGAAAAGGAAATTAAACATGCTGAACCCAAGAATCAATTAGAGAAAATAAAAATAAAAACAATATAAACATATAAGGAATTTTGGCTCCAACACTCCGGCCCCCAATTGAGAAGGGCAGGATGCCATGAACAATTCAAAATAAATAACAAATATAAATATAAAACGAATATATATATATATATATATATATATATATATATATATATATATATATATATATATATAAATAAAACAAATATAAACAAATAACCATCTTTGAGTTAGAGTTTTTTCAGTTTTGATTTTAGCAGAACACACCAATCCTTTTTTATCTGGATAAGTCTCCATGACTCTTCCAAGTAACCAAGAGCCACGTGGAGCAGTGTTGTCTGCGATCAGTACAAATGTCATTTGGGACGAGACTTCTTCTCCGTTTGCTCCACCTCTGCCGCTCCTGTAGCAAAGGTAAATACTCTCTTAACCAGCGTTTCCAGCATAGGTCAGAGATGTATTGAACTTGTCTCCTTTTTTAGTGCAGCTTTAATGCGCATCATTTCCTGATCCACTGTGTCACTTAGTGATTTCCTCGTTTGACTCATCTACAGTAGAGTCCTTATATTCAGGATCCAGGCAACTGACCTCTCAGGGTCCTCCGCTGCGATCCCATACTCCAACATATCAGCTGGCCATTCTTCCTCTGTTTCTTCAGAAACATTTCCTGATCCACTTCAAATCCTCTTGAGGCTTTGTCTGCAGGAATTTGAGTGGTATTAATGTACCGCCATTGTGTGACATCAGATGTTTTGCATCTTTCCCTCCTTTTCCGATTAAGAATGCGTTGCCTAGCAGTGCACTGTTTGTTGGGCAGAGACACATCATCTTTTTTAAAGGGAAATTCCAAAGTGTAGTGTCCATTTTGAAGCTTGCACGAATCAGTCATGACCTTCATGACCTTCATGTCATCTCTAGAAATGTCTTCTTTGTATTCTGATGACCTGTCGTGTAAATCATGGTTGTATTGATTTTGCAGCAGCTCCTCTTGCTTCGTTATGGAGGTCCTGTTAACAGTAGTAGTGGAGCAGCCAATCTTACTCCTCTTCTTACTGTAATCAGGAAGGCCATTGATGACCCACCCCAATAGGGTCTTAACGGCATATGGTCCATTTCCATGACTGTTGACCACTTCCCAGGGTTCAAGCAGTTTAGACGCATTGGTCCCAATCACTAGCTCTACATCGGCTTGAATACGAGGAAGAGTGACGCCATCCAAGTATGGCCATTTAGCCAACTCCTCTTTATTGATGAGGTTGTTTGTAGTTACGGGCATCCTTTTTTGGGTGTAGACCTTGGGAAGGTCGTAGAACTGTTGCCCAGTGAGGCTTGAAATCTTTAAGTACGTCAGCATGTAACCGGAAACTGATGTTTTTGGGCCCATGGTTAGGAGATTGATTTTAGTTTTTCTTCCTTTCAAGTTGAGCTTGGTCATCAAATTTTCAGAACAAAATGTGTCTGTGCTGCCCGGATCCAAGAATGCATAGTTTTTTATGACTGGGTGTTCTTTGCTGGACTTTATCTGTACAGGCAGAATTGACAGAATTCCATTTCCAGCCCCCGTTTGTTCACATGTTTGCAGCGATATTTGTGCATTACTCACAGATGGTCCCCTTGCCTTATTTTGGTTTGGAATTATGTTGCTTGCTTTTTCCTTCTGACCAATATGAAGCAGACTTGGATGGTTTTGCTTGCATATCTTGCAGGTCAAGCGCTTATCACAATGCCTGCTAAGATGTCCAACATGAAGACACCCAAAACAGATTCCTTTCTGTCTTATGAAAGTTAACTTCTCTCTGTGGGTCTTCTCCTCCATATGAGGACACTGGTCAAGAGCATGATTTTTAAAGCAGCAAAGACAGGCGTTTGTGGTATGAGCAGGTGCACTTTGCTTTGGAGCAGGTTTGAATCTGGTTTTATTTTCCGCATCAGGGGTTTCGATATTAATGGTTGTGGCAAAACTGCTACCTTGGAATTTGGATTTACCTTGTGATTTCATTCCTTTTACAGGGTTACTTCCTGTACTTTGTGGTGCATTCTGGATGTCTCCAAAGACTGGGTCTGAGACAATTTTCACCTGTCGCTCAATAAATGCAACAATGTCTGTGAACTGAGGTCTGCGATGGTGGTTTTCCATGATGTTGCATGCAGAGACTCTCCAGCTTTCTCGCAGCTTGTACGGCAGCTTGAAGATTACAGTTTTCATGTTAGCTGGCATATTAAGTTCCTGCATGTACTGCAAGTTTTCCATGGCAGTGCAACATTCTCGAAGGTACAGTGAGTAGGCTTGCAGAGCTCGTACATCTTCAGACTTCACCACAGGCCAGTTGAACACTTTCTCCATGTAAGCTGCTGTTATCTGGTACTGGTCACCAAAGTGTTTTTCCAACAAAAACTTTGCCATCTCATAGCCTCTTTCTGGGGGCATGTGTTAACAGCTACGTACCAGTTCTTTAGGTTGACCCCTAGTGTACATTTCCAGATAGTACAAACAGTCTCCTTTGTTGCTTGCGTTTTTCTCAATACATTGCACAAATGCTCTGACAAAGGTTCTGTACCGTAATGGATCACCATCAAAATAGGGAATCTCCCTTGGTGGGAGTAGATGAGAAGTTTGCAATGACATTTGCAATGTTGCAATCTCATTTTGCCTGTGCAATAAATCATGTATGGTCGGGGTGCCATTGGTTGGAGGGGAAATGTTAGTTTGCTGTGCAGGGGGGTCCATGTGGGTTGTAGGACTGTGGTCCTGCACTGTATTCCAAGAGACCTGCTGCTGGTTTGGTAAAGAAGGTGGTGGTTGCAGTTGTACCTGTATGGGTTTAGGGTGTGAAAGCATGGACTGTTGCTCTTGCCAAAAGGTGGGTGGTTGAATGGGGAGGGGTGTCCTATATTGTAGTTGCCATGCTGTTATTTGTTGTTGCTCAGATGGATGGTGTATAGACTGTGGTGGAGGTGGTGGTGAAGCTTGGCTTGACTGCTGCTGTGTGAGGGGTTGATAGTCTTTAGCCTGGGGGTTGAGAGTGACTGGTGCTTTTGCCTGGGGGTTGAGAGTGACTGGTGGTTCCTTGGTTCTCTTTAAGTAGGAGCTCATGCCACCAGATGCTGTATGGGAGGAAGCATGAAGGCTGGGAGCTTTTAAAACTGCTAATTTCGCATCAGCAGCTGCCAATTGAGCATCCAGATCCAACTTTTCCTTTTTCTTTCTGATTCTTTCCTCCTCCTCTTCCAATGCATGCATTTCCTTTAGAGCTGCAGAGCGGACAGCGAGGGCAGCCCTTTCGGCCTCTGCCTGTCTGCGAGCTGAGGAGGTACTCGATCTACTAGAACCAGACCGTGTGTGACTCCCATGTGATTTGTGACTTATAACATTAGAAATGCTGTCATTTGGATTAATTTCGCTTTCCAAATCCTCAATATTTTCCAGGGTTGGTGTTTTTATCCAGGTGTTAACATGCTCAATAAATTCATATACATTGATCAATTTGGCTTTGTACCTTATGTCGTTTTTGATTTGGTCCTCTGTAGGTAGAATTGGTAGGAGGGATTGGTGTGCACTTGCAGCTTCCTTTACAACATTGAGATATTTGGTGAAAGACGATTGCACTTCCATTTTGTCCTCTCCTTTTTCAATCCTCTCCATGATATGTTTCTGCATGTTGCTTGCCTTGTTTAATTGGGATCTTCTCTCCTTCTGAAGTGTTTCAATTCTCACCATTAGAGCTTTTGGTGTCATTTTCACTGTGCGTTTTTTTACAGCAGATGTTTGATTTGTGTCCACCTGATTTTCCATGTCTGCAGGCTGTGACTGATTTTCAGTCATTTCTGACAATTCGGCCTGTGAGGGTTCCATATGACCTGTAATTGTGTCACCAATTGAACGCGTTAACTGTAACTCCTCCATTAACGCATGATCATGCATTTCCCAAGCATCACGTTTGCCTTTTCCAGGATCCATGATTGTACACAACCCACAATTTCAAAATCAGATCAAATATATGGAAACCTTGTTAATGTCAGTCAAAACACCAAAAATCAAAACCCGCAATTATTCATTTGCATTTGTTCAAACCAAACCTCACCCACGAACGGGCTTGCACAAGGAATCATAAAACACCACCTTGTAATTGAACGGGTTGCAATCATGCACAAAACCTCATAGAAATGTACCCACGAACGGGTTAAATAACAATGAATATTAACCACCAATGCATTGGATTTTTTGTTTCTGTCTTTGTGTGCACACACTATTATATGGCCATATATTAACCCGTGTAGCGCGCTACATACCTTTACTTTGTTCTTGTCTTCAAAAGATGTTCTTCGAAAAGAGTTGAATATCTTTGAAAAGAGTACAAAACTTGCGTTGCGTGTCCCAGCGCTGCTCAGCTGTCACTCCAAACGGCGAGGGCCGCGGTGGTGCTGTTGTTCGATCAGCGCGACGTCCTCCGTCTGCCTGTCGCTGCGTTGCTCCTGGCCCCAAACGACGATCCCGTCCGCTGTCTGGCTCTTCTCCTGGTCCAAAGGAGGCGAAACAGCCCGGCCTGTGGCTGAACAAAGTCCCAGCGTGCGCTCCAGGTGGACACACTGCGCGCTGCTTGCAGTCTAATTACTTCCTGTTCCTAATGAAGTGTCCACTGTGTGTCTTACTGACATTCAAACTTAGTCCTTTTCCAAAACGAATGAAGACTAAAGTTTTCGACTTACTGTACAGCCCTTACCTTTGGGCTGGTACCGAGGGCGACTGTGTTGACCAGTTTGACGCGTGCAAATGATAGAATGTCCAGTACTGTAGAACTGTGTTTGGATATGATAATCCGTTTATTCCAGCTATCTAAATTAAATCAAATGTAGGTTGTATAACAAAGTATGCTGACCTTGAATGGCATGACATGACACGATATGACACGACACCACATGATACGATACGTCACGTCACGTCACGAACACGGTCGAAAACTGTTTGTCCTCCAATCGCCCTGCCCATGCTCACACCTGAACCCAATTTAAGGAGGTAACCGCACCATAGCAACAGTCACCTCCCTGTCAACACTTCCTGGTTCTTAACAGGAAGTGGGCGGAGCAATCTGCCGAAAAGGAAATTAAACATGCTGAACCCAACAATCAATTAGAGAAAATAAAAATAAAAACAATATAAACAAATAAGGAATTTTGGCTCCAACACTGACTTTATAAACATAATATGAATTTCAAATAAAGGAAAAAAGATTTTGTGACCATTAAAAATATCGATGTATACATAGTAGTATCGACTAGATACGCCCCTGTACCTGGTATCATTACAGTGGATGTCAGGTGTAGATCCACCCATGGCGTTTGTTTACATTGTGACGCCGGTGAGCTATTGTATCCTCCTACGGTGTGTAGTGAAGCATGTTTAGCTATTCCTCGTCCTCCAGTGATAATGTTACTTGTAAGAAACGTACTTTATTTGTTGCCATGGAAGCCAGGATTAGTGATTTAGAAGTAGCTAAAACACTGCCGACTGCAGGTGGATGTTAGCCGCTAGCTAAGCACCTCTTTCTGAGGGTGTTTCAGTGTTATAACGTCACCTTTATCTTTACTTTTTACACCAAAATGCGTCCGTTCTCCCTTTTCTGTCTACACTCTGTGTCTGCTTGTAAGTACTCCGTGTGTGTGTGCGCTGCCGAACATGCTCCTCTGCTCATAAAATGGCGTTTAGACACGCACATCAACTTTCTCGTGCAGACGAAGCAAGAACAGCAACATGTAACAATATATCAACTCTTAACGGCGCTAAGCCTTCTGGGTAATATGGTATTTCAACATCTAGCAACACACTAACTTCTTTATTGATGTGTATTTATAGATTTATTTCACCTGTGTTTATTTTCATTTGCGAGGCTGACCGAGCAGAGAGGCAGCATTTGCATAATAGAGATGTTGAAGTGTGATGATAGTCTCTCATTGTCTTTTATTTACCTTGTTTTGTGTTTGTTGTTTTTCTTCTTAGTTGAGTGTTCCTCCTTTTGTTGACCTTTCGTGTTGCTAGGAGCACTGAGTGGACACACCTGCTGCCAATCACAATCTTGCCCCTTATCATACCCGTCTCTCCATTTAGAAATCCATGTTTTTGCTTTCTCTACTTTGTGTTCCAGACTTGGTGTTTATGCTAAACTAGGTTTAGTGGAATTGATTTCCCAGAATTCCAGGTTTTCCGGGACATTTTTCCCATTCAAAATGAATTGGCCATTTTTCAAACTTCCACCATTTCCACATTTTTCGCCCGATTCAAACCATTCCACCTTCAACACATTCCACTCATCCTGGACATTCAAGCCCTATTTTTTCCAAGTTAAAAAAACTTCCAGGATTTTCCAGAATTCCAGGTTTCCCGGGACATTTTTCCCATTCAAAATAATTGGCCATTTTTCAAACTTCCACCATTTCCACATTTGTCACCCGATTCAAACCATTCCACCTTCAACACATTCCACTCATCCTGGAAAGTCAAGCCCTAATTTTTCCAAGTTCAAAAAAATTCCAGGATTTTCCAAAATTCCTGGTTTTTCAAAGCCCTATTTCCACCCTTTTTTCTGTCGACGACTCCCCCCACATTTTTCAACGCCTTTCAACCGCTTCACCGTCAAAACATTCCTCTTAATTAGGACAAAAAACGAGTTGTTTTTTTAACTGTAAAAATTCCTGGTTTTCCGGAAATTTTGGGGAAATTCACATTGAAATGAATGGCATTTCTTCAAAGTACCACAATTCCCACATTTTTCATCTGATTCATACCGTTCCAACTTCAAAATATTCAGCCTGTCCATGACTTGTGTGCTCTACTTCAGCAACTCTAAAAGAATTCCAGGATTTCCCATAATTCCTTTTTTTTTTTTTTTGCATTTCCCCATTCAAAATGAATTGGCCATTTTTCAAACTTCCACCATTTCCACATTTTGCACCCTATTCAAACCATTCCACCTTCAAAACATTCCACTCATCCTGGAAATTCAAACCCTCATTTTTTTCCAAGTTCAAAATAATTCCAGAATTTTCCAGAATTCCTGGTTTTCCAAAGCCCTAGTTCCACCCTTTTTCTGGCGACGACTCCTTCCACATTTTTCAACGCCTTTCAACCATTCCACTGTCAAAACATTCCTCTTATTCAGGACAAAAAAACAAGTTGTTTTTTGAACTGTATAAATTCCCGGTTTTCCCGAAATGTTTGGGAAATTTTTGTGGAACTTTGAAGAAGTCCCACATTTTTCATCTGATTCAAACCGTTCCAACTTCAACACAATTCACATTCAAAGTGAATTGGCCATTTTTCAAACTTCCACCATTTCCCCATTTTTCACCCGATTCAAACCATTCCACTTTCAACACATTCCACTCATCCTGGACATTCAAGCCCTAATTTTTCCAAGTAAAAGAAAAAATCCAGGATTTTCCAGAATTCCTGGTTTTCCAAAGCCCTATTTTCACCCTTTTTTCGTCTGTATCAGGACAAAAAACCAAGTTGTTTTTTGAACTGTAAAAATTTCCGGATTTCCCGAAGGTCTCTAATTTTGGGGAAAATTACATTGAAATGAATGGGTTATTCTTCAAAGTTCCACAACTCCCACATTAGTCGTCTGATTCAAACTGTTCCAACTTCAAAATATTCAGCCTGTCCAGGACTTGTGTGCTCTACTTCAGCAACCACTAGGGGGCCCCGTAAAAGGTGGGAAAAAGGTGGATGCTGGGGGAGGATGAGTAAAAAAGACTGGGCTCCTATGGGGCAGAGGGCACAGACTAGGGCCGAGAAAAAACATTTGATAGCTGATAAGCACATGCACATTTTACATAGAAACCACAAGACTTGCAACAGGAGAGTTGGGGGCAGGCATCCAGTCCGAAGCTGCCAGTCACTAGGGGCGCTGCTGCGTTGTCCTTCACATCACGTGTGGTTAAGCGGTAGCAAAGGCATGGGGGGGGGGGGGTGTATGTGCGCATATGTAGCCATGGTCCATGGTGTGTTTGCGTTATGTCTGTGAGCCTGGAGTCGCTTTGCAGGCGGTGGCTAAGGATCAAAGTTTATCTGTTCAGGTGTTGTTGACATAGAAGGAGTTTGTTTTGTCTTCGCTGTCCTCGAAGGGGATCTTGAAGCAACCTTGCCACGTCGCAGCCAGGGAAAACAAGATTAGAACGGTTGTGTTTGAGCGAGTGAAAACTTTTAATTCTTAATTGTCTATTTCTGGTCCTCATATTCCTGCAGGGTAGACGGTCAGATGTTACCAAGTCTGAGTGTCCCCATTTCTGCCCGCATCCTCCCATCATTCGTGGCAGCTTCGGGGTACCTTGAATGGCTGCCGGCATCTTCCAATTTTTTGACACAGTACAATGCTTACTCCGATCAGCAGGTGTCCTGGTATCATGATTCCCAACATTCTTGACTGAAAGGGTGGCAGGTGGCACTCGGCTCCTCCCAGGAGTCCTCCGAGTGTCCAGCAACAATTGTTCCGACAGGACAGGCAGGTTCCACATTTTACATAGAAACCACAAGACTTGCAACAGGAGGGTTGGGGGCAGGCATCCAGTCCGAAGCTGCCAGTCACTAGGGGCGCTGCTGCGTTGTCCTTTACATCACGTGGGGTTAAGCGGTAGCAAAGGCATGGGGTGGGAATGGGGGTATGTGCGCATATGTAGCCATGGTCCATGGTGTGTTTGCGTCAAGTCTGTAGGCCTGGAGTCGCTCTGTAGGCCGTGGCTAAGGATCAAAGTTTTTCTGTTCAGGTGTTGTTGACAGAGAAGGAGTTTGTTTCATATTCGCTGTCCTCGAAGGGGATCTTGAAGCGACCTTGCCACGTCGCAGCCAGGGAAAACAAGATTAGAACGGTTGTGTTTGAGCGAGTGAACATTTTTCATTCTTAATTGTCTATTTCTGGTCCCCAAATTCCTGCAGGGCAGACGGTCCGATGTTATCAAGTCTGCCCGCATCCTCTCATCATTCGTGGCAGCTTAGTGGCAGCCATTCAAGGTACGCACCTTGAATGACTGCCGGCATCTTCCAATGTTTTGACACAGTACAACGCTTACTCCAATCAGCAGGTGTCCTGGTATCATGATTCCCAACGTTCTCGACTGAAAGGGTGGCAGGTGGCACTCCGCTCCGCTCCCAGGAGTCCTCCGAGTGTCCAGCAACAACTGTTCCGACAGGACAGGCAGGTTCCCCTGATCCAGAGATCTTGTCAGCTTTGTTGAGAGGCCAGTTGATCAATTCCGTTGTTTAGATTTTGGAGAGCAGTGCAAAAAGAGGCAACAAGAACGTTAAAGGAGACAGGAAGCAAGCAGGGCAGACACGGAGAGGGGAGGGAGTGTGACCGTCTTTGTTAAGAGCCAAGAGAGAAAGCTTGAATATGTATTACTAGTTATGGGTCTGCTGCATTGCAAGCAGCCCATATTATTATTGCTCATACATCTAACTTTATTATTCTTGTTCCGCCCGTTTCTCTTACCGCCACTACGAGACGAACCGACCAACAAACCCCCACATATGTTATACCGTCGGAAAGGTCTCGTTCGCGCCGATGGCGAAAATTTGGATTGGGAACATTTCATGTTACCATGGCAATGCTATTAATGAAAAAACAAAAACACCCTTTGTTTAATACAAGACGAACCAGCCAACGAACCCCCACATATGTTTAACCGTCGGAAAGGTCTCGTTTGCGCCGATGGCGTACTTTAAATTGGAACCATTTAAAGTTACCATGGCGACGCTATTCAAGAATAAACAAAAAAGTGGGCCAATTGAATTGGAACGTACCTTTTATAATGGCGAATATTTCCAGCACACCTGCGAGATTACCTTCTCTTGTAGATCAGCCATTCTTTCACGTAGCTATGTGCTTAACGTCTCATTTTGTTCACACACTTGTCTACTTTAACCCTGGCTAAAAAGTTTTAATGTCCAATGTTTGGTTTTGGCTGGATGGCCATCAGAGTGAGGCGGGCGTCATCGGCCCGGCCTTCCCCCATTAAAGCGAATGGCTAACGCCCTAATTTTCTAGAGGCTGTAAACCCAGAATATTTGCTTTCTATTTGGTGAACTAGCTGTCCTCACGGCCACATCTTTAATGCCACCGCCATGTGTTTCGGTGAAAACGTTGACACACTTGTCCTCTCTCACAAAATGTCACTTTTATGAAGCTCATGTGTCCCACGTGGCTTTTGGTGGGCTTCAAAACCAAGAAAGTCAGCTAAATCTCTAATTGACACTTAATGTTAGAACTCGGCGCCAAAAAACACAAAAATTCTTATTTTCCTACTCCACATATCGGAAATCTAAGAACACCGGAACGTTCCCCAAAGCCTTGAGGCGCTCACGGTTTTCACGAAAAGTTGATATCTCAAAGCGTTTGCCCACAATCAGACATTGTTCGGCATGAGGTTTTTCATCATACATATACCTGTACTGCTGTCATTGCGTAATAGTGGCATGTTCATCTAATTACATGAAGCCCTTTGAAATCACGTGACAGCCCCTCCCCTCAGGTATTTTAGTCTGTTACAGGGTAAACACAGTTCTATGGGCACACAACATAGACAAACAGGGAGACAACACTACAAAAATCATGTTTTTTTCTATCTGCGAGCAAGTTTGCTAGCAGTTAACGCGCGCTAACTGCTTGAGAGAACGTTAGCATGCTAGCTTTTTTTTGCTAGCTTATCTCATATTACCATGCTGGCTTTTTTGCTACTTTCTATGTCCACACCAACAAATACTGCATTTTGGTATTTCTTCTTACCCAGTTATGTGCTAGCTTCTTAAAGTTAGCATGCTAGTATGCTAACATTGGCATTAGAACGTTTCCAGCTCATATTACACTTTTTTTTCTAATTCCGCAGCCATACACTTTATAACTTGGAATGTGACACTTATTAACTGTTAGCGTGCTAACTTTAGCATGCTAGCACGTTAACATTATAGTGCTTACTTTTTCGCTAACTTGACGTTTTTATTCTCTAATTACACAGCCATACACCTTACAGTTATATCATTTGGTATGTGACACATGCTAACCGTTAGCATGTTTATGTTTGCATGTCAGCATGCTAACATTAAAGTGCTAGCTTTTTGAGCTAATTTTGCAACCGTTTACCCTAGAGACAAATAACTTGGTATGTGACAGCTGTTAACTATTAGTGTGCTGACGTTAGCATGTTAGCATGCTAACAATAAAGTGTTAACTTTTTTTCTAACTTTACACTTTTTTCTCTAATTCCGCAGCCATATCTAACAGTCATCATCCATCCATTTTCTACCGCTTATTCCTTTCGGGGTCGCGGGGGGCACTGGAGCCTATCTCAGCTACAATCGGGCGGAAGGCGGGGTACACCCTGGACAAGTCGCCACCTCATTGCAGGGCCAACACAGATAGACAGACAACATTCACACTCACATTCACACACTAGGTCATATACCTTAGTATTTGAAACATGCTAACTGTATGCTTGTTTACGTTAGCATGTTAGTATGCTAACATTAAAGTGCTAGCTTTTTGAGCTAATCCCGCAACCGTTTACCTTACAGTCATATAACTTGGTATGTGATACCTGTTAACTGCTAGCATGCTTATTTTAGCATGCTAACCCTAAAGTGCTAACTTTTTTAGCTATGTGTACTTTCTTTTTTTTTTCTTCCTGTAACTCCCCAGCCATACACCTTAGAGCAGGGGTCACCAACGCGGTGCCCGCGGGCACCAGGTAGCCCGTTAGGACCAGATGAGTAGCCCGCTGGCCTGTTCTAAAAATAGCTCAAATAGCAGCACTTAAAGAGCTGCCTCTATTTTTTAAATTTTATTTATTTACTAGCAAGCTGGTCTCTCTTTGCCTGACATTTTTAATTCTAAGAGAGACAAAACTCAAATAGAATTTGAAAATCCAAGAAAATATTTTAAAGACTTGGTCTTCACTTGTTTAAATAAATTCTTTAATGTTTTACTTTGCTTCTTATAACTTTCAGAAAGACAATTTTAGAGAAAAAATAAAACCTTAAAAATTATTTTAGGATTTTTAAACACATATACCTTTTTACCTTTTAAATTCCTTCCTCTTCTTTCCTGACAATTTAAATCAATGTTCAGGTAAATGTATTTTTATTGTAAAGAATAATAAATAAATTTTAATTTAATTCTTCATTTTAGCTTCTGTTTTTTCCACGAAGAATATTTGTGTAATATTTCTTCAAACTTATTATGATTAAAATTCAAAAAAATTATTCTGGCAAATCTAGAAAATCTGTAGAATCAAATTTAAATCTTTTTTCAAAGTCTTTTGAATTTCTTTTAAAATTTTTGTTCTGGAAAATGTAGAAGAAATAATGATTTGTCTTTGTTTGGTCCAATTTGTTATATATTCTAACAAAGTGTAGATTGGATTTTAACCTTTTCAAAACATGTCATCAAAATTCTAAAATTAATCTTAATCAGGAAAAATTACTAATGATGTTCCATAAATTATTTTTTTAATTTTTTCAAAAAAGATTCGAATTAGCTAGTTTTTCTCTTCTTTTTTTCGGTTGAATTTTGAATTTTAAAGAGTCGAAATTGAAGATAAACTATGTTTCAAAATTAATTGTCATTTTTTTCGTGTTTTCTCCTCTTTTAAACCGATTAATTAAGTGTAAATATCATTAATTATTAATAATAACATAGAGTTAAAGGTAAATTGAGCAAATTGGCTATTTCTGGCAATTTATTTAAGTGTATCAAACTGGTAGCCCTTCGCATTAATCAGTACCCAAGAAGTAGCTCTTGGTTTCAAAAAGGTTGGTGACCCCTGCCTTAGAGTCATATAACTTGGTATGTGACACATGCTAACTACTATTATGGTCACGCTAGCTTGCGTGCATGCTAACATTGGCGTGCTAACATTTTGAGCTAGTTTTGTTACCGTTTACCCCAGAGTCATATTACTTGGTATAGATAGATAGATAGTACTTTATTGATTCCCTCGGGAAAATTAAAAGTATGTGCCACTTGTTAACTTTTAGCATGCAAATGATAGCGTGCTAGCTAGCTAACTTAAACATGCAAACTTTTTCATCTACTTTTACACTTTTTTTCTCTGTTTCCGGAGCCATACACCTTACAGCCGTGTTAATTGACGTGGGTGACATGCTATCTGTTAGAATGCCACATTTGTTAGCTGTTAGCATTTTAATGTGTGCATGCTAATGTTTTAAGCTAGCTCTTTAGTTCATTTTGTACAGTTACACCTAAAACTCATGGATTCAGACACTCTGCACCATCTAATAAGTACGGCGGCTTTCGGCGAACCCCCGGCCAGAGGTCCAGGGCACAGAGAGCAGGCCCATCAACATTTTTTAGTTATACTTACAGTACTATGAGCTCTGAGAATGTGCTTTCTTGCCATGGCCTTCGTACTTTGACCTTCTATAACCAGCGATATGTGCTCTCTGTCACAGCGGAGTCCATGGTGCAGGTGAACGGCAAACCCAGCTGCTGCTTCTTCAAGTTCAGCCCCAAACTGATGTTCACCAAGGTGCTGAAGGCCCAGCTGTGGGTGTACCTGCGCCCGCTGCAGCAGACCTCCACCGTCTACCTGCAGATCCTGCGGCTCAAGCCCATCACGGAGCAGGGCAGCCGCCACATCCGCATCCGCTCCCTGAAGATCGAGCTCAACTCCCGGGTGGGCCACTGGCAGAGCATCGACTTCAAGCATGTGCTGCAGAACTGGTTCAAGCAACCGCACACCAACTGGGGGATCGACATCAACGCCTTCGACGAGAGCGGCAACGACCTGGCTGTTACCTCGCTGCGACCCGGGGAGGAGGGGCTGGTAAGGACCCTTGGACCACTCTTTGCCATTGTCTTATTTTCATGGGGCTTGGAAAATGGTACATTTTCACCAAATTCCAATAAAACCGGGTCTTCTCATGATCCGATTCGAGTACTTGTTCAGAAACTTTGGTGTGCGGTGAAAGCACAAACCACACCGGTCGTTTTTTTTAATGAAGTTCCTGGAATTTCATGCGGCGTTCATGGTGTGGAATGTTTCAGTTGTGCTAATTCTCATCTCGAAATGAGCACATGAATTGGAGCAGGACTCGTAGGACCTTCATTTATGTCATGTCAACTCTTTAATGGAGCGAACTCTCCTGGCACCAGGTGGTCTCCTCCAGCCAATCACCATTGATGAAATGATCCAGTCCCATGAAAATACAGCACAGTACATTTTTACCATTACACTCATCTGAACTTGAGGCAAAAACAAAAAATATACAAAAATACATACGGACTCTAAAAATATTGTAGTTTTTCACTGCATTCTCTAATCTACTTCTAGATCTTCTATAATTAATACAGACTCAGGAGTGTAGGGTTGTCCCAATACCAATATTTTAGTACCTGTACCAAAATGTGTTTCGATACTTTTCGGTACTTTTCTAAATAAGGCGGACCACAAAAAATGTCATTATTGTCTTTATTTTTAAAAAAAAATCTTAGGGTACATTAAACATATGTTTATTATTGCAATTTAGTCCTTAAATAAAATAGTGAACATACTAGACAACTTGTCTTTTAGTAGTAAGTAAACAAACAAAGTCCCCTAATTAGTCTGCTGACGTATGCAGTAACATATTGTGTCATTTATATTCTATTATTTTGTCAACATTATGATTGACAAACTGTAAAAATGTATTATAAATCTACTTGTTCATTTACTGTTAATATCTGCGTATGTTCTGTTTCAACATGTTCTATCTACACTTCTGTTAAAATGTAATAATCACTTATTCTTCTCTTCTTAGATAACTTACATTAGTTTTGGATGATACCACACATTCAGGTATTGATCCGATACCAAGTAGTTACAGGATCATACATTGGTCATATTCAAAGTCCTCATGTGTGCAGGGACGTATTTCCTGACTTTATCAACATAATATGAATTTTAAATAAAGAAAAAAAGATTTTGTGACGATTAAAAATATCGATGACTTGATACGCTCTTGTGTTTGGTATCATTACAGTGGATGTCAGGTGTAGATCCACCCATGGCATTTGTTTACATTCAGGGGTGCTAGCTTGCTGTTAGCGGTAAGCTATTGTATCCTCCTATGGTGTGTAGTGAAGCATGTTTAGCTATGCCTCGTCCTCCAGTGATAATATTACTTGTAAGATACTCACTTTATTTGATTTAAAAGTAGCTCAAACACTGCCGACTGCGGATGGACGTTAGCTGCTAGCTAGCTAGACATGTCTTAAAGCACCTCTGCTTGAGGGTGTTTCAGTGTTATAACTTCACTTTTATCTTTACTTTTTAGGCCAAAATGCGTCCATTCTCCTTTTTCTGTCTACACACTGTGTCTGCTTGTAAGTACTCCGTGTGTGTGCGCTGCCCAACATGCTCCTCTGCTCGCAAAACCAGCAATGTCACGACGTGACGACAACGTGCCGTCATGCAGTCAACCGGTACTTTCAAACAGAGTATAGTACCGTCTTTGATTCATTAGTACCGTGATACTATACTAGTATCGGTATACCGTACAACCCTACAGGAGTGTCAAACTGCATGTCATTGAGGGCCACATGATCGCATGTGTAACAGCGTAGAATATATGCATGTCATTATTAGATATAGTTTACGTACAAAGTAAAAACATTTGTACATTTTAGAGTAAAAAACTGGCAACAGACAACAGAAAAACGGTACCACAGTTCTTTTTCAATTCCAGCAACTGAGCTGTCAGTTTTGTTTTTTTTACGTAAAAAGGATGCAATACCGTTTTTCCATGGACATACACTGTAAAAACAACCGCCATAGATTTAGCGACATAATTTTACCATAAAAAACAATGCTAGAGTTTTTCAATTTACAGTAATATGTGGTAAAAACTACGGTAAAATCTATTGTAATTTTTACAGCGTACAATTTGATGGATAACTTGCTTTGAAATCATAAGTCAGGCTGATATTGAAGTATTTATTTTTACTTTGACAAAGAAAGTTGGTGGAAAAGTATGATAGTAAAATATTTGTTGACATATTACACAGGTGTCAAACTCAAAGCCCGGGGGCCAAATCTGGCCTGCCACATTATTTTATGTGACACGTGAAAGCCTGGAAATAATTTGCGTTAATAAAATGCTTAATTTTTTCTTACTAAATATATTTGTTCTTTCCCTTTTGACATTAAAAATCATGTACTGCATGCAATTGCATATCATTTAAAATATTATATTATCATGTATTCCAAAAATATTTTTTGTTAAAATAAAGATAAATACTGTACTTAAATAGCTGCTTGACTTATGATTTCAAAACAAATTATCAATCAAATTGTAGACTGTAAAATTGACAATTGTTTGTTCGGTTAAATTCCACCGACTGAGTTCTTTCTTTACCAGAAAATCAACTTTGGAACTGTTTTTTTCCATATACAGTAAGACACTGAAGCATTAAAAAACAAACAAAAAAACATTAAAACAAGATTTTACGGTTAAAAACAACAACTGGCAACTCTGTTGCTTGAATTTTACAAAAACAGTGATTTTGTTTCTCCATTCCATTACATTTATACATTTTTTTTTATATGCTGTAAAAAACAACAACACTGCCTTTACTGTGAAATTCTGGCGACTGAGCTGCCAATTTTAAAGTGAAATTTTAATTATTTATTTTTTTTGCAGCTTATGTAAAAAAATATATTGTTAATGTGTTGTATATATACATGTATATTCATACTCATTTTTAAAATCGGCCCTCTGAGGGCAACCATAACTGCCATGTGGCCTTCAATGAAAACCAGTTTGACACCCCTGCCATATTGGATACTATTAAAGTTCAAAAGGTGCTTTCTTTTTCCATCATAATGGAAAAGACAAATATATTTAGTAAGAAAAGATAAAGTACTTTATTGACGCATATTATGTCCACGCGTTTGCGGGCCAGATTTGGCCGCCGGGCCTTGAGTTTGACACCAGTGAGCTAACAACTCCAAAATAAATGTATACAAAAATCCTATAGTCATCACATAAGAGACTAGTGTTGGGCGGTATAGCTCGGTTGGTAGAGTGGCCGTGCCAGCAACTTGAAGGTTGCAGGTTCGATCCCCGCTTCCACCATCCTAGTCACTGCCGTTGTGTCCTTGGGCAAGGCACTTTACCCACCTGCTCCCAGTGCCACCCACACTGGATTAAATGTAATTTAGATATTGGGTTTCACTATGTAAAGCGCTTTGAGTCACTAGAGAAAAAGCGCTATATAAATACAATTCACTTCACTGTCTGAATCTTGTTTATACTGCCCTCCAGTGGCCAGAAAAACACAAGTCATTCTTCTGTGTTGAATGCATGAAATTAAACCCACTTTTTGGATTTAAGGTTATTTTTTTCTGAATTTAAAGCAAACATTTTTAGTTTTTTTTTAACTATCAGTGATCAAACTCAGAAATGATCATCATATTCAAGGAAGTGAAAAAAATAGACCAATCAGAAATGGACTAAGAAGGTTTAAAATGAGCTCGAGTAATGATGCTCACACCACTACAAGGTCTCATTTGGGTGGGATATCAGCGGTTACCTCTGGTGTTTTGGTCCAAAAAGCTCTGTCCTCGGACTACGCAACAGTGTCCCTGGTTATCTGGGAAGCAAAAATGGAAAGGATCCAAAACGGTTCCGAAAAAACAAAACAAGCAAAGAGGAAAAAGAAGAAAGATTCCCCGGATCCACCGGGACTTTAGTTCTGTCAACAAGATTTCTAAAGGCCAAAAGTGGTCTCACCCCGCTGGCCTCCTGAGTTGACGTGGTTTTCTTCATGCGTCACGTGAACTTCTGGAGTCCGGCTGGAGGAGCCAGGCTTTGCTATTCTTTCTCACTAAATACACTTCAAAGCAATAATGGTCAGCAGTCTTCATGACCATGTGGACTCAACAACAGAACTTCATGACCACGATATGAGCCAGTCAAGGTATGAGGTCTCCGTGGACAACCGTGGTTATGTTGCATCATCAACATAACCTTTTCAAGGAAACGACTGTCTTACAAACGGCTTGTTTTCTGGGAAAACGTGTAGACTGTGTCCATTTGTAACGTAATACAGTACAGGAGTACCTTGGTTTTTGTCAGTAATCTGTGTCCATTTGTAACGTAGTACAGTATAGTAGTACATTGGTTTTTGTCACTAATCTGTGTCCCTTTGTAACGTAGTACAGTACAGTAGTACCTTGGTTTTTGTCAGTAATCTGTGTCCCTTTGTAATGTAGTACCTTGGTTTTTGTCTGTAATCTGTATCAATTTGTAACGTAGTACAGTACAGTAGTACCTTGGTTTTTGTCAGTAATCTGTGTCCCCTTGTAATGTAGTACAGTACAGTAGTATCTTAGTTTTTGTCAGTAATCTGTGTCCATTTGTAACGTGGTACAGTCCAGTAGTACTTTGGTTTTTGTCAGTCATCTGTGTCCCTTTGTAACGTAGTACAGTACAGTAGTACCTTAGTTTTTGTCAGTAATCTCTGTCCATTTGTAACGTAGTACAGTACAGTACTACCTTGGTTTTTGTCAGTAATCTGTGTCCATTTGTAACGTAGTACAGTACAGTAGTACCTTAGTTTTTGGCAGTAATCTGTGTCCATTTGTAATGTAGTACAGTACAGTAGTACCATGGTGTTTGTCAGTAATATGTGTCCATTTGTAACATAGTACATTACAGTAGTACCTTGGTTTTTGTCTGTAATCTGTATCAATTTGTAACGTAGTACAGTACAGTAGTACCATTGTGTTTGTCAGTAATATGTGTCCATTTGTAACATAGTACAGTACAGTAGTACCTTTGTTTTTGTCAGTAATCTGTGTCCATTTGTAACGTAGTACAGTACAGTAGTACCTTGGTTTTTGTCAGTAATCTGTGTCCCTTTGTAACGTAGTACCTTGGTTTTTGTCAGTTATCTGTATCCATTTGTAACGTAGTACAGTACAGTAGTACCATGGTGTTTGTCAGTAATCTCTGTCCATTTGTAACGTAGTACAGTACAGTAGTACCTTGGTTTTTGTCAGTAATCTGTGTCCATTTGTAATGTAGTACAGTACAGTGGTATCTTACTTTTTGTCATTAATCTGTGTCCATTTGTAACGTGGTACAGTACAGTACTACCTTGTTTTTGTCAGTAATCTGTGTCCATTTGTAACGTAGTACAGTACAGTAGTACCTTAGTTTTTGTCAGTAATCCGTGTCCCTTTGTAACGTAGTACCTTGGTTTTTGTCAGTAATCTGTGTCCCCTTGTAACGTAGTACAGTACAGTAGTACATTAGTTTTTGGCAGTAATCTGTGTCCATTTGTAACGTAGTACAGTACAGTAGTACCATGGTGTTTGTCAGTAATATGTGTCCAGTTGTAACATAGTACAGTACAGTAGTACCTTGGTTTTTGTCAGTAATCTGTGTCCATTTGTAACATAGTACAGTACAGTTGTACCTTGGTTTTTGTCAGTAATCTGTGTCCCTTTGTAACGTGGTACCTTGTTTTTTGTCAGTAATCTGTATCCATTTGTAACGTAGAACAGTACAGTAGTACCATGGTGTTTGTCAGTAATCTGTGTCCATTTGTAATGTAGTACAGTACAGTAGTACCCTGGTTTTTGTCAGTAATCTGTGTCCCCTTGTAATGTAGTACAGTACAGTAGTATCTTAGTTTTTGTCAGTAACTGTGTCCATTTGTAACGTGGTACAGTCCAGTAGTACTTTGGGTTTTGTCAGTCATCTGTGTCCCTTTGTAACGTAGTACAGTAGAGTAGTACCTTGGTTTTTGTCAGTAATCTCTGTCCATTTGTAACGTAGTACAGTACAGTACTACCTTGGTTTTTGTCAGTAATCTGTGTCCATTTGTAACGTAGTACAGTACAGTAGTACCTTAGTTTTGGGCAGTAATCTGTGTCCATTTGTAATGTAGTACAGTACAGTAGTACCATGGTGTTTGTCAGTAATATGTGTCCATTTGAAACATAGTACATTACAGTAGTACCTTGGTTTTTGTCAGTAATCTGTGTCCATTTGTAACGTAGTACAGTACAGTAGTACCTTGGTTTTTGTCAGTAATCTGTGTCCCTTTGTAACGTAGTACCTTGGTTTTTGTCAGTAATCCGTATCCATTTGTAACGTAGTACAGTACAGTAATACCATGGTGTTTGTCAGTAATCTCTGTCCATTTGTAACGTAGTACAGTACAGTAATACCTTGGTTTTTGTCAGTAATCTGTGTCCATTTGTAATGTAGTACAGTACAGTGGTATCTTAGTTTTTGTCAGTAATCTGTGTCCATTTGTAACGTGGTACAGTCCAGTAGTACTTTGGGTTTTGTCAGTCATCTGTGTCCCTTTGTAACGTAGTACAGTAGAGTAGTACCTTGGTTTTTGTCAGTAATCTGTGTCCATTTGTAACGTAGTACAGTAAGTACTACCTTGTTTTTGTCAGTAATCTATGTGTCCATTTGTAACGTAGTACAGTACAGTAGTACCTTAGTTTTTGTCAGTAATCCATGTCCCTTTGTAATGTAGTACCTTGGTTTTTGTCAGTAATCTGTGTCCCCTTGTAACGTAGTACAGTACAGTAGTACATTAGTTTTTGGCAGTAATCTGTGTCCATTTGTAATGTAGTACAGTACAGTAGTACCATGGTGTTTGTCAGTAATATGTGTCCATTTGTAACGTAGTACAGTACAGTAGTACCTTGGTTTTTGTCAGTAATCTGTGTCCCTTTGTAACGTAGTACCTTGTTTTTTGTCAGTAATCTGTATCCATTTGTAATGTAGAAAAGTACAGTAGTACCATGGTGTTTGTCAGTATTCTGTGTCCATTTGTAATGTAGTACAGTACAGTAGTACCTTGGTTTTTGTCAGTAATCTGTGTCCCCTTGTAATGTTGTACAGTACAGTAGTATCTTAGTTTTTGTCAGTAATCTGTGTCCATTTGTAACGTGGTACAGTCCAGTAGTACTTTGGTTTTTGTCAGTCATCTGTGTCCCTTTGTAACGTAGTACAGTACAGTAGTACCTTAGTTTTTGTCAGTAATCTCTGTCCATTTGTAACGTAGTACAGTACAGTACTACCTTGGTTTTTGTCAGTAATCTGTGTCCCTTTGTAACATAGTACAGTACAGTAGTACCTTAGTTTTTGTCAGTAATCCGTGTCCCTTTGTAACGTAGTACCTTGATTTTTGTCAGTAATCTGTGTCCCCTTGTAATGTAGTACAGTACAGTAGTATCTTAGTTTTTGTCAGTAATCTGTGTCCATTTGTAACGTGGTACAGTCCAGTAGTACTTTGGTTTTTGTCAGTCATCTGTGTCCCTTTGTAACGTAGTACAGTACAGTAGTACCTTAGTTTTTGTCAGTAATCCGTGTCCCTTTGTAACGTAGTACCTTGGTTTTTGTCAGTAATCTGTGTCCCCTTGTAACGTAGTACAGTACAGTAGTACCTTGGTTTTTGTCAGTAATCTGTGTCCCCTTGTAACGTAGTACAGTACAGTAGTACCTTAGTTTTTGTCAGTAATCTGTGTCCATTTGTAACGTAGTACAGTACAGTAGTACCTTAGTTTTTGTCAGTAATCTGTGTCCATTTGTAACATAGTACAGTACAGTAGTACCTTGGTTTTTGTCAGTAATCCGTGTCCATTTGTAACGTAGTACAGTACAGTAGTACCTTGGTTTTTGTCAGTAATCTGTGTCCCCTTGTCACCTAGTACAGTACAGTAGTACCTTAGTTTTTGTCAGTAATCTGTGTCCATTTGTAAGGTGGTACAGTACAGTAGTACCTTAGTTTTTGTCAGTAATCTGTGTCCATTTGTAACATAGTACAGTACAGTAGTACCATGGTGTTTGTCAGTCATCTGTGTCCATTTGTAACGTAGTACAGTCCAGTAGTACTTTGGTTTTTGTCAGTAATCTGTTCCAGGAGTCCTGACACTTGCTAGTATCTTTGTGGTTTACTTACAACCAAGTATTAGTGATATTTTTATTATAAATATTAACAAGTATTAGTGATATTGTTATTATAAATATGAACATGTATTAGTGATATTGTTAATATAAATATTAACAAGTATTGGTGATATTTTTATTGTAAATATTAACAAGTATTGGTGATAGTGTTATTATAAATATTAACAAGTATTTGTGATATTGTTATTATAAATATTAACAAGTATTAGTGATAGTGTTATTATAAATATTAACAAGAATTATTGATATTGTTATTATAAATGTTAACAAGTATTATTGATATTGTTATTATAAATATTAACAAGTATTAGTGATATTGTTATTGTAAGTGCTAAACAGTGTTGGGTTAGTTACTGAAAACCAGTAACTAGTTAGAGTTACTAGTTACTTCATTTCAAAAGTAACTCAGTTACTAACTCAGTTACTTACACCTAAAAGTAATGCGTTACTGTGAAAAGTAACTATTTAGTTACTTATATATATATATATATATATATATATATATATTTTTTTTTTTTTTTTTTTTTTTAAGGCCCCCCTTAATGCCTTTTTAGCCTTCATTTCAGTACTGTTATTGCACTGGAGAATAATACAATCTGTTGATCAACTTGACATGCATTTGCATCACTGAACTCTGCTAAGCAATGTGGTCTACATACAACACACAAAGACAAAGATGTTTCAAAGGGCCAATTTGTTTCAGGCTAGAACAAATTTACAAAACTATTTTAAATAGCTGCAACATAACATACATAAGTATCCATCCATCCATCCTTCTTCTTTCGCTTATCCGAGGTCGGGTCGCGGGGGCAGCAGCCTAAGCAGGGAAGCCCAGACTTCCCTCTCCCCAGCCACTTCGTCCAGCTCTTCCCGGGGGATCCCGAGGCGTTCCCAGGCCAGCCGGGAGACATAGTCTTCCCAACGTGTCCTGGGTATTCCCTGTGGCCTCCTACCGGTTGGACGTGCCCTAAACACCTCCCTAGGGAGGCATTCGGGTGGCATCCTGACCAGATGCCCGAACAACCTCATCTGGCTCCTCTCGATGTGGAGGAGCAGCAGCTTTACTTTAAGCTCCTCCCGGATGACAGAGCTTCTCACCCTATCTCTAAGGGAGAGCCCCGCCACCCGGCGGAGGAAACTCATTTCGGCTGCTTGTACCCGTGATCTTGTCCTTTCGGTCATAACCCAAAGCTCATGACCATAGGTGAGGATGGGAACTATTAGTAGATGGGTAAATTGAGAGCTTTGCCTTCCGGCTCAGCTCCTTCTTCACCACAACAGATCGATACAGCGTCTGCATTACTGAAGACGCCGCACCGATCCGCCTGTCGAGCTCACGATCCACTCTTCCCTCACTCGTGAACAAGACTCCAAGGTACTTGAACTCCTCCACTTGGGGCAGGGTCTCCTCCCCAACCCGGAGATGGCACTCCACCCTTTTCCGGGCGAGAACCATGAACTTGGACTTGGAGGTGCTGATTCTCATCCCAGTCGCTTCACACTCAGCTGCGAACCGATCCAGTGAGAGCTGAAGATCCGGGCCAGATGAAGCCATCATGACCACATCATCTGCAAAAAGCAGAGACCTAATCCCGCAGCCACCAAACCGGATCCCCTCAACGCCTTGACTGCGCCTAGAAATTCTGTCCATAAAAGTTATGAACAGAATCGATGACGAAGGGCAGCCTTGGCGGAGTCCAACCCTCACTGGAAACGTGTCCGACTAACTGCCGGCAATGCGGACCAAGCTCTGACACTGATCGTACAGGGAGCGGACCGCCACAATCAGACAGTCGGATACCCCATACTCTCTGAGCACTCCTCACAGGACTTCCCGAAGGACACGGTCGAATGCCTTCTCCAAGTCCACAAAGCACATGTAGACTGGTTGGGCAAACTCCCATGCACCCTCAAGGACCCTGCCGAGCGTATAGAGCTGGTCCACAGTTCCACGACCAGGACGAAAACCACACTGTTCCTCCTGAATCCGAGGTTCGACTATCCGGCTTAGCCTCCTCTCCTGTACACCTGAATAGACCTTACCGGGAAGGCTGAGGAGTGTGATCCCACGATAGTTAGAACACACCCTCCGTTTCCCTTTTTAAAGAGAGGAACCACCCCGGTCTGCCAATTCAGAGGTACCGCCCCCGATGTCCACGCGATGCTGCAGAGTCTTGTCAACCAAGACAGCCCCACAGCATCCAGAGCCTTAAGGAACTCCGGGCGGATCTCATCTACCCCCGAGGCCATACATAAGTTACAAACAGCAAAATAACAGCATAGCTGCAGAGGTGGGTAGAGTAGCCAGAAATTGTACTCAAGTAAGAGTACTGTTACTTTAGAGATTTATTTTCTCAAGTAAAAGTAAGGAGTAGTCACCCAAGTATTTACTTGAGTAAAAGTAAAAAGTATGTTGTGAAAAAACTACTCAAGTACTGAGTAACTGATGAGTAACCTGTTCGTTTAATGATGACGGCAACAAATAATGCACAAAAACATTAAAATAGCAATGAGCAAATTCAGAGCCAGGAATATCTCTTAAGCAACTAAAACTTAGACTTAGACTTCCTTTTTATTGTCATTCAAATTTGAACTTTACAGCAGTGGTCCCCAACCACCGGGCCACGGCCCGGTACCGGTCCGTGGACCGATTGGTACCGGGCCGCACAAGAAATTTTAAAAAATTATTAAATCAACATAAAAAACACAATATATACATTATATATCAATATAGATCAATATAGTCTGCAGGGATACAGTCCGTAAGCACACATGATTGTATTTCTTTATGACAAAAAATAAATAAATAAATACCATAACTCCTCTCCCCCCCGGTCCGTGGGACAAATTTTCAAGCGTTGACCGGTCCGCAGCTACAAAAAGGTTGGGGACCACTGCTTTACAGTACAGATAAGAACGACATTTCGTTGCATTAGCTCATGGTAGTGCAGGATAAAAAGCAATAAGGTGCAGATATAAATAAATAAATAGGTTACTGTACAGATAAATATATTGCACTTTTTCATATGCATCCACGTTTATGGATGTATGTTGTATTGTCTTTTTTATTCCAGCGAGTTAATCCATTTTGGGGGGAGTTGAGGGGATAATTATGATGCGTTCAAGAGCAAACAATAATATATATTAAATAATAATACATTAACATAAAAAAAATGAAGGCAAATTGAGCCACAATAACTTAACAGCACCATAGGCTCAGTAGGCAGAGATTACAAAGGAAAATAAAAAGTTAGCCTTTACGCAAACCATAAACTGATAGGTGTGGGCTGCATCTGGGAACACACTGATTGGTGTTTCTATGCATGTGTGTGTGTGTGTGTGTGTGTGTGTGTGTGTGTGTGTGTGTGTGTGTGTGTGTGTGTGTGTGTGTGTGTGTGTGTGTGTGTGTGTGTGTGTGTGTGTGTGTGTGTGTGTGTATGAGGCTGCAGTACGTTAATAAATGTCCCCACACGATGTACAGTGATTCATAGCAGGGAAGCTAACATAAGCCAAAATATCTACTAACATTACTTACCGCGATGTGCTTTGTTGAGTTCATGTAAGCTTAAGCTTGTTAATCATGTGACCGCCTGGCTCTGTTTGATTGGTGAAACGGAGTCCAACGTCACCAGTGACTGCATCTGATTGGTGAAACGGAGTCAAACGTCACTAGTGACTGCATCTGATTGGTGAAACGCAGGCATGCGATAGATCCTACTTTGAAGGTCTGTTTGACAAACCAAAACAAACAAAGCGTGCATTAACATAAGATAAAAATCAGTAGTGAGTAGCGAGCTGAATGTAGATAAATGGAGCGGAGTAAAAGTAGCGTTTGTTCTCTACAAATATACTCAAGTAAAAGTAAAAGTATGTTGCATTAAAACTTCTCTTAGAAGTACAATTTATCCCAAAAGTTACTCAAGTAGATGTAACGGAGTAAATGTAGCGCGTTACTACCCACCTCTGCATAGCTGTAAACCAAGGAAGGCACACACTACATACACAAAGCCGAACCAGGCGTTTTTTTCTCTCAAGGAATTCTGAAATAAAATCATGTCTGAAGCCCAGAACACTCTACACATTTCCCCAGTTTTAGTTTAGAGATAAGGAAATATTGGCCTGGCCCACTAGCATCCCTCTTTATGTTTGTGAACTTTATAGTCTATACATTTAGAGTGAAGTGAAAATCAAACACTCTGGAAGTCTAGAATTAAAGAGCAACAGTATATAAGACAATTGACAGAGTGTGTGTACCTTCAGTGTTGAATGATGAGCAGAGGCAGAGTTTGAAGTGTTTTCTTTAGCTCGCTTTCCATTTTTATGTACTCACTGTCCAGGTGCCATTTGACGCCCGGTATCATGCTAATTAGCTGCCTGAAAGCGGGGGACTCCACTGTAGAAATAGCCTGCATGTCTTCTAGCACACACGCTGCAATGGCTCTATCAATGTTGTCCTGGCTAGCAGTGCCTCGTTAAAATCCAGTCGCTGTTGCTTAGGAGGTGAAGTGTGTCTCTCTTTACTAGCTTCGTCGAAGCATGTTGCTTTTGTAGCTGTTTCAGCAGATATTAATTGCTAGGATAGGATCTTTGATCCAAGACACAACTTGCATTTACAAACCCTGTTTCCATATGAGTTGGGAAATTGTGTTGGATGTAAATATAAACGGAATACAATGATTTGCAAACCATTTTCAACCCATATTCAGTTGAATATGCTACAAAGACAACATATTTGATGTTCAAACAGATAAACTTTTTTTTTTTTGCAAATAATCATTAACTTTAGAATTTGATGCCAGCAACACGTGACAAAGAAGTTGGGAAAGGTGGCTATAAATACTGATTTCCTGGCCCGCCTGCAGTCCAGACCTGTCTCCCATCGAAAATGTGTGGCGCATTATGAAGCGTGAAATACGACAGCGGAGACCCCGGACTGTTGAACGACTGAAGCTCTACATAAAACAAGAATGGGAAAGAATTCCACTTTCAAAGCTTCAACAATTAGTTTCCTCAGTTCCCAATCGTTTATTGAGTGTTGTTAAAAGAAATGGTGATGTAACACAGTGGTGAACATGCCCTTTCCCAACCACTTTAGCACGTGTTGCAGCCATAAAATTCTAAGTCAATTATTATTTGCCAAAAAAAAATAAGTTTATGAGTTTTAACATCAAATATCTTGTCATTGTAGTGCATTCAATTGAATATGGGTTGAAAAGGATTTGCAAATCATTGTATTCTGTTTATATTTACATCTAACACAATTTCCTAACTCATATGGAAACGGGGTTTGTAACTAAAATGTTCTTTTCTTTGTGGTCAACAAAAGAAAAGTAGTGAGAATATCTCCATGTTAAGAAACTTGGCTTCGGCTTTGCGATGATGTCTTGTTAGTAAACACAGACATGCCCCCTCCCACACACACACATACACACACACAGAGCGCGCCTCTTCTCCGTCGCCTCTTTTGCAGCGCTCCAATAAAACACACTCAGATCTTCTCAGTTTCTAGCCGATACTACATAAAAAATAACGTAAAATAACGCAGTAACGCATCATGTAGTAATGGTAACTGAGTTACTGAATATAAAAAATAACGTGTTAGATTACTATTTACCGCCGAAAGTAACGGCGTTACAGTAACACGTTAGTCCCAACACTGGTGCTAACGCAGACAAACTATAGCGGCGACTTAATTACTTTCTGTGAGCCGATGTTGAAATCATTGAGTATTCTGCTGCTTCCTCGCTTCCTTTCTCCCTGTAAGTTTATGGTAGATGATAAATCATGCCTCTCACCTGGAAAGTAGATGGATGAGGATTTAATCCGACAAGTTGGGAGACCATGACAGCCATTTAGGACCGGGAACTGGTGAGGACGACACGGTAAAAGCTTGGTGTGGTGTGGATGTTTATTGAAGGACTTTATAGGCGGAATTGAACAGCTACCATAAGCTCCATTGTAAGCAGACTTTCCATCAAATGTATTTCAAAATATCACATTAAATATGGGACGGGATTCCAGGGATTCGAATATGGCTGTTTATCAGGGTATAAAGTCAATTGGGACAAATGTGAAATATTACCACTTAATAAACACTGCAAGAAATCACAAGTTAAGAACTCCAAAATTAGGTTTGGTTTTGAAATTATATTGCATTATTATGGTATTGTTGTGTATAGTTTTCATTAAAAAAAATTAAAAAAAATAAAAATAAAAAATCGTTTTTGAATCGAGAATCGTGTTGAATTGAAAAAAAAATCGATTTTGAATCGAATCGTGACCCCAAGAATCGATTCTGAATCGAATCGTGGGACACCCAAATATTCCCAGCCCTAAAAAAAAAAAAAAAAAAAAGATTCCCAGCCCTAATAGTTATATAGATATATATCTATATCTGAACCGTGACCTCTAAACCGAGGTACGTACCGAACCGAAATTTTTGTGTACCGTTACACCCCTAATATACATATATATATATATATATATATATATATATATATATATATATATATATATATATATATATATATATATATATATATATATATACATATATATATATATATATATATATATATATATATATATATATATATATATATATATATATATATATATATATATATATATATACATAAATATAGATACATACAGTACATACATACATACATATATCTATATATATATATCTTTATATATATATCTATATATATATATATATATATATATATATATATATATATATATATATATATATATATATATATATATATATATATATATATATAAAGATATATATATAGATATATGTATGTATGTATGTACTGTATGTACCGGTATCTATATTTATGTATATATATGTATATATATATATATATATATATATATATATATATATATATATATATATATATATATATATATATATATATATATATATATATATTAGGGGTGTAACGGTACACAAAAATTTCGGTTCGGTACGTACCTCGGTTTAGAGTAGGGATGATGTTTGATAAGAAATTATCGAGTTCGAGCCTATTATCGAATCCTATTATCGAATCCTCTTATCGAACCGATTCCTTATCGATTCTCTTATCGAGTCCAGATAGGTTGTTGTATATGGAAAAAAACACACAATATTTGGTTTAACAAAAGCTCACTTTTATTATATAAGAAAAAAATAAAATCTAATAAATTAATAAATATTGACTGTTGTTACCCAAAGTATATTAAGTGGGATTTTTCAGAAAAACAAATATATACAGTAACACAAAAACAACCTGTCTCTGTGATCACTATAGGTGTATAAATAATAATATAGTGTTAAATAAAATCAGTCCCTTGGGCACAAAACTGAAAATAATACAGCTCTCCACAAAGTGCACTTCTGCTGCTATTTGACATAACTGTTTGTTATGATGCTTTGACATTTTTGCACTTTATTTCTTTATTGAAAGAAAATTCTATGAAGAGAAAAGTTGTTTGCAAATGTGGTTACAATGCTAAACAATGAAAAGTTAAAGCTAAAAAAATAAATACACTTTATTGAGTTAACATTATTTCTTTATAGGGGGAAAAATTTGATATTATGAGCTAGGAATATAACAAATACACTACCCAGCATGCAACGGGAGTGACGAGCATGCGCGGTAGCCCCAAAAAGTGTTGTTGCATGTCGTCTCACTCGGCAGCTAAGACGTCAAGAACTCAGCCAACACGCCTCGTCTGCATTATTTATAATTAGACAGACAACACATATACAGTGTGATTTTGTTTTGTTTACAAGGAAAGAAAAGCAAAAGTTAAAAAAGGGAGATGTCATATATGTATGTGCTGCTATAAGAACGTTGCGACAGCTGCCGTAAAGGAGGTGCGTTGCTAGCCTGGTTGCTATGTTTCCGGTTGGTCGTAAAAGTGTTGGTCATGTGTTTGTACCCTGCTCAAATCTCTCAGTAAAGTTATTCATTGGATTATACCTTTTGTTTTTAACTTTATTACACCTTGGAGCACTTTTTCCGGCCCCTGCTTTCCCTATCTGCGCCTAATGACTGAGCTATGTGACGTAATTTCTTGTGATTTCTCACGGAGCATTTCTGGTCGGGACGGGATTCCAGGGATTCGAATAAAGAACCAACTCTTTTTCTTTACTATAGTGGTCTCGATAACGGGTACCGGTTATCAAAAAGGGATACGAGTCCGAGGACTCGGTTCTTTTCTTATCGAACAACCGGGAAAACCGGTTTCGAGTATCATCCCTAGTTTAGAGGTCACGGTTCGGTTCATTTTCGGTACAGTAAAAAAAAAAATATATATATATATATATAAATTGTTTGGTTATTTATTTACCAAATTTGTAAACAATGGCTTTATCCTTTTAACATTATATATATATATATATATATATATATATATATATATATATATATATATATATATATATATATATATATATATATATATATATATATATATATATATATATATATATATATTTAACCCTGGTGACTTTCACTCAGTCTTCATGTTTTTTGCAAATCTGTTTATCCACATTGTCTGCAGAAAGAGCAGACCTGCTTGCAGTTACAATGTCTCCAGCTGTGGAAAATACCCTTTCGCTGGGCATGGAAGGAGCAGGTATGGCGAGGTAGTGCCTGGCTAACTTGGCAGTAAGAGGATATATGGGCTCATTGTTCTTACACCATAGAAGTGGGTAAAATTCTAGTTTTTAATGCAATATGGTCTTAAATCTGCTGCTATAAAAACACCAACGGCATTTGTGTTTGCTTTTGCCCTGCCTGACTCGCCGAGGAGAGGCTGCTTAAATGCAGTGTTTGCACGACGCCCGTCTTTCTCTTCGTTGAAGCGATGTTCACTTGGGGGTGGTGCTGCTTCAAATGGGTTAGCATGTTTGACGTGTTGGCAGAAGCATACCCTACTGCTGCTGAACAATGTCGGCAAACCACTTTCGTTTTGTCCGCCTCTCGTCCTCCATTGTTGTATCGCACCGCGAAGCCGAAGTGTTCCCAAACAGGAGATCTTAACGAGGCAAGAGGGTCTTTCAGCTCTGGCTTTTATATGTTGTCGTAGCCTCGGCTGACCATATTCTGAAATCCCAAAAAGAGGACACATATATGCGTGCCAAGGCGGGCAGCACGCCAAGGCAGGGACTAGGTGCAAATTTGTCAATGATACTCAAACTTGCTTTATAAATAATATATTTATTTAAATAAAGCATTTTTTCTCCTCTGTTGACAGCAGTGTTGGCGCTAGGAATTTTCAAAATGGGGTCCCACAGTAAATTTTTGGGGTCCCACTTTTTTGTAAGCGTTTTGAAAAAAAAAGATAAACGTATGCATTATCCTGTTATATCTCACATTCTATATTGTGTTTTGGAAAAAGCTTGTCATAAACGTTACTTAATTCATTAAAAAAAAAAAAAAAAAAAAATTGTATACATATGTAAATGTATTCAGTTATAAACATTCATTCACTTTCTTCTTTCCTTCATGGATCTAAACTTTACCACTGTTGGTAGTTTTTTCTCTGTTTTTATTTAATAAGTTGTAGGTGTATTTATTTCAGTCTAAAAGTGTAAAAAGTGTTTTGCTTCATGAAATGATGATAATGGTGTGCCAGGGCATACATACATTTTATATTTAACGTTTAAATCTCTGGAGTCTACATCAACTTCAGATCTATACCTTATTTCAAAATGTTTTAGTTTTTTTATGTTGTTTTTTTGTTTGTTTGTTTTCTGCCTTTTTTTGTCAAACAAAACTATGTTTATAATGGCAAACACACAAAATATGCAAAATCTTCCACCAAAAATATTTTTCTAAGTGGAATATTTGATGTGAAGTAATCGGAACCTTGGATAGGTCAATAATTCATAATAACATTGATTTTGATTCAACATTATGTTTTGAGCAATGACAGTTTGAAAGAAAAAAAAAACAGCTTTGTTTTATTAGTACGGAGTACGGAGCCCCTAAAGGGACATGGGAATTTTTTTTTTTTTAGACATGTATCTCGTGGCCACGAGAAA
>NC_084731.1:102374845-102382345 GCF_033978785.1 Entelurus aequoreus | reverse complement strand
TCAGCACGCATCCAATGCTTTCTCGTGGCCACGAGAAAGTTTCTCGTGGCCACGAGAAAGTTTCTCGTGGCCACGAGAAAGTTTCTCGTGCGCACGAGAAAGTTTCTCGTGGCCACGAGAAACTTTCTCGTGGCCACGAGAAACTTTTTATTAAAAAAAAAAAAAAAAAAAAAAAAATTTTTTTTTTTTTTTTTTTTTTTTTTTTTATAAAAAGTTTCTCGTGGCCACGAGAAAGTTTCTCGTGGCCACGAGATACTTTCTCGTGGCCACGAGATACTTTCTCGTGGCCACGAGATACATGTCTAAAAAAAAAAAAATTCCCATGTCCCTTTAGGGGCTCCGTAACGGAGCCACTAAAGGGACATGGGAATTTTTTTATAAAAAATAAAAAAATATTAATTTTTTGTATTTTTGTATTTTTTTTTAATAAAAAGTTTCTCGTGGCCACGAAAAAGCATTGGATGCGTGCTGATGGTTTGGTGTGTGTTAAAATGGCAGTTTAGGAGTTAATATGGCTGTATTTCCAATTAGGACTTTCATGTGTGTTGTGGCAAAATGTGAATGCTTGATTAGTAGGTGTGAGACAAACACTTTATCTTCCTGGTTATTGTAACGCTACGTGTTTGACATTATTTAAGACTTTATCATGCCCGGGAAAGGACATAGTTTTCCTCTTCTGTGCCTGTGGGGGGTGGGCGTGGCTTGCGGACCTGCAGCGAAGCGGAGTGTGTCAGTTAGTCCGATGTTGATGTGATCAAACTTCTTTCTTGCTTGGAAGATACACACACAATTGTAACTGTTATTTCTTCCTGCAAATAATAAATATGTACAACGTGTTTGGATGTATTCATTTATGTAAAATTGTCATTAAATGTAATATTGCCTGACAAAAAGTGATTCGACGTACGTAATATTTTGATATTTACACATCGCATATTTACACACGCGCATCTGACTAGAATACCCTTATGTGCATTACATATATCAACATCAACTACCTACTGTACTGTTTACTTGTTGAAATACCCTTTTTAGAACAAATATCTACCCACATAATTTATATGTGTATATATAATATATATATATACATATAGATACACATACATACATGTAATGTTTGTAGGTGTTCTTTGTTGCTGGTTCAATATTGAGGCGGTTAGATTGATTTGGATGCTTTAATCATCAACCTCGCTTGCATGCACCTTTCTCATGGATCAGGCGTAACTGTTCTCACATTGTCCACTAGTGCGTGATGACGTCATCACGCAGCCAGCGTATATCTAAATATAACATCACTCTTTTTTTTTCTCTTTTTTTTTTAAAGACAACCTGTCTATCAAATGGACACTAACACAGGTTCTCATACAACTTAAGTTATTCTTGTACACTTAAAATTACTGCCTTGAAATCACAAGTGTGGACACTCAAAATATCAACATCATATTTCACATTGCATACACTTGTTGATGCAGAACATATGCTAAACATTCATAAACACAACCTGGCTAAACAAGATATTGAAAGGATATATTTTCTTTGCGTGTCTCCGTAACTCTAAACAGTCCATTCATAGTCATGCAGATAGGCTGGAGGATGCCTGTGCTGCCTGACTGGATATCTAGGCGATGTAGGTGCTGGTTCTGGGTGATCATTGCCATCATTAGGATCAGGATCCAGGTCGTAGTCGAGTGGTGGCAGTTGGTCTTGCTGCGCCATGGGATGGATCTTCTTGAAGAACGAACTGTTCCTAGTGATGGTATGGCCATTCCGTTCAGCTGTCACCATGGAGCCTTTCACGTTAGTGACTGTGAGTGGTTCCTTGCTGTACGGTGTTGTGAACTTGTTCTGTTTCACTTGACGACAAAGCACAATGTCACCTGGCTTGATGTAAGATGGTGCTGCATGTCGTTGCTCATCAGAACGGTACTTCATTTTGGCTTTTTCCTCAGTGTCCCTTTTATGCATTTCTTCATTAGCACTAATGGTTGCTGAGCAGGCTGATGGTATCTTTGTATTCATGCGTCGTTGGAACATCAACTCGGCTATAGATCTTCCTGTCGTGCAGTGTGGTGTAGCTCGGTACTCACGTAAGAAGATGTTCATTTGTTGCTTCCATGAGATGCCTTGCATCGGAGCGATACGAATCACCTTCCCAATCGTACGCATGAATCTTTCTGCTGTCGCATTTGCTGGTGGCCAAAGTGGTGTTATTTTTCTGTGATGGAATCCCATGTGTTGAGCAAACTGGGAAAACTGGGAACCATTAAATGGAGGTCCATTGTCTGTCTGCACGACACGTGGTATCCCAAACATTGAGAAGATGTTGTCCATGCGGGGTATCACCACACTAGACGAAATTGCATGTAGA
This sequence comes from Entelurus aequoreus, assembly GCF_033978785.1. NCBI lineage: Eukaryota > Metazoa > Chordata > Actinopteri > Syngnathiformes > Syngnathidae > Entelurus > Entelurus aequoreus. Next base: position 102,379,977 of record NC_084731.1, on the reverse strand, counting down.
ATGTCCACTACTGGATACCGTGTGTAGTCATCTACAATCACCATCAGGTATTCTCCGGATGGGAGAGGTCCATAGAAATCTGCACTTACTGAATGCCATGGTGACTCCGGTAGCTTGGACATTTTGAGTGGCTCAGTCCTGGTGACTGGAGTGTTAGCCTGACAGGCTAGACAGGTTTTGATGATTGTCTCTGCTTGTTGATCAATGCCTGGAAACCACACTTTTTCTCTGAGCAATACCTTTGTCTTGGCAATGCCTTGATGGCCTTCGTGAGCAAGTTCAAGGACATGGCGTTGTAGAGATGATGGAATTACAATTCTACAGCCTCTGAGTATGAGGTCCTCGCTTGCTGACAGTGTGAGTTCATTTCTGACATGTCTGTACTGCTGAAGTGTAACAGCATGCGGCCCTTTGTCAGTGATTGTGTGCCATGAATTGTTCTTAATATGTGCAGCGACCTGTTGCAGAATGTCATCTTTCAGTGTCTCTGCTTTGATGTGGTCCAGCATTATTGCCTTGGGCGTAGCCAACTGCGATATGAAGTTGACATATTCCTCTGCAATCTTGGAAGCTCTCGTGCTTCCGGAAGTCTGAGATGTAAGCGGATGTCGAGACATATAATCAGCAGGATTGTCAGCTCCCTTCCTGTAGACAATCTCAAAGTCGTAGGGTTGAAGTCGAAGTCCCCATCGCTCTATACGGGCAGGTGGCTTTGACTTTGGGTTGTTCCATATCAGCTCCAACGGTTTATGGTCAGTCACAAGGGTAAACTGATTACCGTAGAGGTATAGGTGGAAATGCTCACAGCTCCAGATAATCGCTAGGGCCTCTCGTTCCGTCTGCGAGTAGCGCCTTTCGACCTCCGTCATTGCCCGACTGGCATACGCTATGACATGCTTCTCTCCCTTGTCTGTCTGAAAAAGAATCGCACCCAAACCACATGGGCTGGCGTCCACAACAAGTTCAGTGTCCTTATTTTGATCAAAGTAAGACATGGTAGTGTCACTAGTGAGGCGCTCTTTGAGTGCTTGTAGCGCAGCTGAATGCTCAGAACCCCAAGTCCAAGGTGCTCCTTTCTTGGTGAGCTCTCTGAGCGGTGCAGTAATGGTAGAGAAGTCTTTGATAAACCTGGAGCAATAGTTTGCCATGCCGAGAAGGCTTCTGATCTCGGCAGGGTCTTTGGGGTCTGATGCTCGATGTATAGCTGCCACTTTGCGAGGGTCAGCTGAGATGCCGTCAGCTGAGAAGATGAAGCCAAAGAATTCCAGTCTTTGCTTGTTAAATTCACACTTGTTGCGATTCAGTGTGAGGCCGCTTTCTTTGAGTCTGCAAAAAACTGCTCGCAAAGCATCGTCATGGGCTTTTTGGGATGAGCCGTACACAATGATGTCATCACTTAAATTCTTGACACCAGGGATGCCGTGCAATACCTGACAGATGGTGTTCTGGAAGACTTCAGCAGCCGACGATATGCCAAAGCTCAGTCTTTTGTACCGTCTCAGGCCTAGGTGAGTTGTAAAGGTGGTGATGTAACGGTTATCCGGATGTAGCTCTAGCTGATGGTAGCCTTTGTTGAGGTCCAATTTTGAAAAGATACGTGCACCGTTTAGTTCATGGATCACGTCGTCCATCGTGGGCGTGAGGTGACGTTCACGTTGTATTGCCACATTTGCTTGACGCATGTCAACACAGATCCTTACTTGATCCGGGTCTTTAGGCTTAGGTGGGGTAACTATTGGAGAGACCCAAGGTGTCGGTCCGGTCACTCTTTTGATTATGTCGTCCTCTTCCAGCTTTCGTAATTCCTTTTCGACCTTCTGTCGGATGTGGAATGGCACCCTTCTGTGTGGTTGACATGTTGGCTGTACATCTGGGTTAATGTGTAGCTTCACACTGAAATCTTTGAGCTTTCCCATCCCAGTGAACAGTTCTGGATAACTGTCAATCAGGTGATCTGACACACTCCTGATGGTGGGGTCCACAGCATTTACAATATGGATTAATTCAAGCTTACTTGCTGTGTCATAGCTCAAAAGAGAGTGTCCACTGCCCTTCAGCACATAAAAGGTTGTTTGCATGTTTCTGCCCTTTACTTTCACACAACACTCAAAAACACCAATAATAGGCAAAGCATGTTTGGACCCATATGAAAAAATCTTGATTTTGGCCGCACTCATTTTTGGCTGTGGCTTGAGCATATTGTACATGTTTTCACTAATAATGTTAACTGCTGCTCCAGAGTCAATCAACACTTCAACTTGCACATCATTGAGCAGTATGTGTGTTCTGGGGTGTTTGGGGCAGGCTTCACTATTTACTGAAAATACATACTGATCATCATTGCTTGATGAATCCCTGCGTGTACCACAGTCTGATGCAGTCACTCGATTTACACGTCTTGTGTTTTCCTGTTGTCCAAATGTGGTGTATCTATTGTGATCATGACGTATATTTCTGTCTTGAGCTGATTTTCTTTGATTTGAGCGGCATACCTTTGCAAAATGGTTTGGTTTTCCACATGCATTGCAGTCCTTGCCTTTTGCTGGACAGTCTCCTCTGTGAGGATATCTCCCCCCACAGTTTCTGCATTCAGTGTCTTTGTTATAATTTTTATTTCCCCTCTGATCACTTACTTGTGGTTTATACTTGTGTTCAAGTGCGTTAACAGCAGTGGATGCACCTTGTTCTATGCTCTCTGCTTGCTGTTCTGATATTTCTAACGTTCTCCCAAAATTCAGCAGCGCTTCCAGCGTCATTTCAGGTCTCTGAGCGCCCTCCTGCGGATTTTCGAGGAAGTGCAGCTCTGAATGAGCTGTGCTTTTATTTCACTGTCCATATCGATAAATTCACAGTCTTTGGATAGCATGCGTAACTTCGTGTGATATGTGTCCAGATTTTCTCCCGGTTGTTGTGTGGCTTTCCTAAACTTGTACACAAGATATTGAGTGTTTTTCTTAGGGGTGAAGTATCCATCAAGTTTCGTTTTTGTTGTTTCAAAATCATCATCTTCGCCGGCAAGCGTGTCATATATGTCATGCACACGTTCCCCAGCTAAGTGCAGAAGCAAAGCCCTTTTTCTTCCATCATTCACAATGTTCATTGCAACTAGAAAGTTGTCAAATCGTTGGATCCACTTACTCCATCTTGTCCCGACAGAAGTTGGATCCATCTCCGTGTCAAACGGCAGAAAAGCGGCATGGCTTGCTATGGCAGAGTTAAGCATTTTTATTTTTACCTTGCTAGTTTCTTAGCATCCACTGTATGTGCTAACTGGTTAGCTTTTAGCTTTATAACTCACGTTGCGAGTTGTGAATGTTCAGCATCGGAACTTCCTCCTTTCCCATTGAACAGTCTTCACGCGAATATCCATTTGAGTCCTCGTCGCCACTGTAATGTTTGTAGGTGTTCTTTGTTGCTGGTTCAATATTGAGACGGTTAGATTGATTTGGATGCTTTAATCATCAACCTCGCTTGCATGCACCTGTCTCATGGATCAGGCGTAACTGTTCTCACATTGTCCACTAGTGCGTGATGACGTCATCACGCAGCCAGCGTATATCTAAATATAACAATACATACATACATATATATATATATATATATATATATATATATATATATATATATATATATATATATATATATATATATATATATATATATATATATATATATATATATACACATATAAATTATATGGGTAGATATTTGCTCTAAAAAGGGTATTTCAACAAGTAAACAGTACAGTAGGTAGTTGATGTTGATATATGTAATGCACATAAGGGTATTCTAGTCAGATGCGCGTGTGTAAATATGTGATGTGTAAATATCAAAATATTACGTACGTCGAATCACTTTTTGTCAGGCAATATTACATTTAATGACAATTTTACATAAATGAATACATCCAAACACGTTGTACATATTTATTATTTGCAGGAAGAAATAACAGTTACAATTGTGTGTGTATCTTCCAAGCAAGAAAGAAGTTTGATCACATCAACATGGGACTAACTGACACACTCCGCTTCGCTGCAGGTCCGCAAGCCACGCCCACCCCCCACAGCCACAGAAGAGGAAAACTGTCCTTTCCCGGGCATGATAAAGTCTTAAATAATGTCAACCATTTAGCGTTACAATAACCAGGAAGATAGAGTGTTTGTCTCACACCTACTAATCAAGCATTCACATTTTGCCACAACACACATGGGGGAAAGTCCTAATTGGAAATACAGCCATATTAACTCCTAAACTGCCATTTTAACACACACCAAACCATCAGCACGCATCCAATGCTTTCTCGTGGCCACGAGAAAGTTTCTCGTGCGCACGAGAAAGTTTCTCGTGGCCACGAGAAACTTTTTATAAAAAATTAAAAAAAAAATAAAAAAATGTTTTTTTTTTTTTTTAATTTTTATAAAAAGTTTCTCGTGGCCACGAGATACATGTCTAAAAAAAATAAAATTCCCATGTCCCTTTAGGGGCTCCGTGTATTAGTCAACATTGCAACTTTTTCTAAATTACATTTCACCTTTAAGCTTCATTATTTCACTTTTGTTATGTTTTTGTTTATTTTAATAGTATTTTTAGAATGTGCCGTGGGCCTTTAAAACATTAGCTGTGGGCCGCAAATGGCCTCTGGGGCACACTTTTGACACCCCTGCTATAGATAATAAAAAATTAAATCTGATAAATCTATCGATAAAAAGCAGAGCCTGGCGACGCAAGCGCTTTTATCATAACTCTCTCGCTCTCGCTGTCTCTGCCCCTCCCTCACGAATGCTGCTGCGCACAATTTGTTTTGTTTTTAACCCCTTCGTAACCCTGAACGTACATAGAAAATACACGCAACCCTAACTCAAAATGATGGACATTTGAGGCATTTAAGAAAGTCCGCTCGGACAGCCCCGCAAAAGAGGACCTGTCCGGTGAAAAGAGGACGTATGGTCAGTCTATCATAGCCCGGTCGCTGCTAGCATGCCGTGTGTTGTGCCTCGGTGGGCATTGTTTACACAACGTGCGGCATGCTACTTAATATGTCCATTTGGAAACTCGTTCGGTACACCTCCGAACCGAACCGAAACCCCCGTACCGAAACGCTTCAATACAAATACACGTACCGTTACACCCTT
>NC_084731.1:102352345-102372345 GCF_033978785.1 Entelurus aequoreus | reverse complement strand
TCCTTGTTCTATTCTCTGTCACAATTTTTCTAACCATGCTGAACACCCTCTCTGATGATGCATTGCTGTGTGGCACGCACAAAAGTGCTTTCATCAAATGCACTAGAGTCTGGAATCTTCCATCTTTCCCTAGCATGGCCCAAAACCGGTCAATCTTTGCTTCCTAAGGAAGATCTTCACTGCCAAGCACTTGGTACTCCACTACTTCTTCCCGGAGGCTATCCAGGTCCAATCGCAGCTGCGGCTTGGAACTTACAAGCGTATTTCTTCATCTTACTCGTCGTCGGCGTCGCCACGGCTGTATCTTCCTCGTTCTTCTGCTTCGTCTCCTTGTTGTGTGCGCAGTTGTGCACTCTCTAAAAGCCGTAGATGTTATTGTCACATATGCATGTACAGTAGATGGCAGTATTGTCTTGTTTAAGAGTGTCACGACATTGCTGTTTACGGCAGACGAACTGCTTTACGGTAGACGAAAACGTGACTGCTGTTGTTGTGTGTTGTTACCGCGCTGGGAGGACGTTCATGAAACTGCCTAACAATAAACCCACATAAGAAACCAAGAACTTGCCCTCGATCATTCTACAGTTATAACGTGATTGGGCAGACACGCTGTTTATATTGTGGGAAAGCGGACGTGAAAACAGGCTGTCCTCACTCAGGTCCGCATGGAGCTGGAGGGGGCGTGGCCTCTAGCTCCGCCTGAATTTCGGGAGATTTTTGGGAGAAAATTTGTCCCGGGAGGTTTTCGGAGAGGCGCTGAATTTCGGGAGTCTCCCGGAAAATCCGGGAGGGTTGGCAAGTATGTCTTACATACACTACTGAAACTTTCTTATAAACACTACTGAAACACTCTTACATACACTACTGAAACACTCTTATAAACACTACTGAAACACTCTTACATACACTACTGAAACACTCTTATAAACACTACTGAAACACTCTTATAAACACTACTGAAACACTCTTATAAACACTACTGAAACACTCTTACATACACTACTGAAACACTCTTATAAACACTACTGAAACACTCTTATAAACACTACTGAAACACTCTTACATACACTACTGAAATGCTCTCACATAAACAACTAAAATGTTTTTCTCTCACACACCCTACTTAAACACTCTCATAAACACTACTAAAATATGTGTTTCTCTTAAGCACACACACACACACACCTGGAATTATTTTTCACTAGTATGTATAAACGGATTTCACCTGTGCGTGTGTGTGCTTTTTACACGTGCGTGTGAGAGACAACAATTTCAGTAGTATGTGTGCAAAGATTTCAGTTATGTTTATAAGAGCATCTTACCAGTGTGTATGCGAGCATCTTACCAGTGTGTATGCGAGCATCTTACCAGTGTGTGTGAGCGATGTTGCATTCCGGTTCCGGTCACCAATAATCCCCGCCCCTTTTCAGACAAGTTTTTTAATTTTTTAAATTTTTTAAAGCCAAGTTACAATATGTCTGCCTGACTGCCGACAAGTAGCTTAACCGAGGCAGGAGCTCTACTTCATAATTTGAGGGCTTCAGCGGAGAATATAAGAACACTTTCAATGCAACAAAGGTCGGGCTGCCGCCGTGGGTTGCCCCTGCATGCCGCGGCACCTGAGCGGCCACTAGAGATGCGCGGTTTGCGGACACAACCGCGGAGTCCGCGGATAGTCCGCGGGTCGGGCGGATGCATGACGAAAAAAATAGATTTTAATTAGATTCGGGCGGGTGGCGGTTGAACCAATTCTCTCGAATGTCTGCTGATTTTCACCCAATCAACAATAATAAGGGCGTGCCGTGTTGGTACTGCCTTTATCACCCTCTACAACAGTGGTCCCCAACCACCGGGCCACGGCCCGGTACCGGTCCGCGGACCGATTGGTACCGGGCCGCGGACCGATTGGTACCGGGCCGCACAAGAAATTAAATTTTTTTTTAATTTTTTAATTTTTTTAATGAAATCAACATAAAAAACACAATATATACATTATGTATCAATATAGATCAATACAGTCTGCAAGGATACAGTCCGTAAGCACACATGATTGTATTTATTTATGTAAAAAAAAATAAAAAAAATTTTTTTTATTTTTTTTAAATACACCCCCCCCCCCCGGTGGAGGGGGGGGAGGGGGGTCCGCAGCTACAAAAAGGTTGGGGACCACTGCTCTACAACATGTACAGCCAGCGTGCCAGCCCAGTCACATGTGTGCGCGTAAGTTAAGTGACAGCAATGCATACCTGCTACCGCTACCACCAAACCCCGCCCACCTCAACCGACGCACGGAGGGTGGTGGGGGGGTTGATGTGTGGGGGCGCAGTGTAGGGGGGCGGGGTTTGGTGGTAGCGGGGGAGGGGGGGGGGTGTATATTTCAGCCAGGAAGAGTTAGGACTGCAAGGTGTTCTGGGTATTTGTTCTGTTGTGTTTATGTTGTCTCACGGTGCGGATGATCTCCCGAAATGTGTTTGTCATTCTCGTTTGGTGTGGGTTCACAGTGTGGCACATATTAAGAGTGTTAAAGTTGTTTTATACGGCCACCGTCAGTGTAACCTGTATGGCTGTGGACCAGGTATGCCTTGCTGTCACTTACGTGTGCAAGCAGAAGCTGCACACAACATGTGACTGGACTGTCACGCTGTCTGTACATGTTGTAGAGGGTGATAAAGACAGTACCATCACAGCACGCCCTAATTAGTGCTGTTAGGGTGCGACCCTATATGTATATTATATATATAACAAAGGGCGGGTGGCGGGCAGTTGTGGTTTTGATAAAATGTTAGTTCGGTTGGATGGCGGGTGGATGACGACTTTTGTGATGCGGATGAAATAATTGCCTATCCGCGCATCTCTAGCGGCCACACAGCGGTCTCTTTCTCCTCCCGACAGCCAAGCAGCCTGGAGCACTCGTTCCATTGGGAGTTTTCGCCGCAGCATTATCAAGTGCAACGTTCCAGTTCATGGACATCAAAGCACTGGTGAGATGCTCGCATACACACTGGTAAGATGCTCTTATAAACATAACTGAAATCTTTGCATACATACTACTGAAATTGTTGTCTCTCACACGCACGTGTAAAAAGCACACACACACAGGTGAAATCCGTTTGTACATACTAGTGAAAAATAATTCCAGGTGTGTGTGTGTGCTTAAGAGAAACACATATTTTAGTAGTGTTTATGAGAGTGTTTCAGTAGGGTGTGTGAGAGAAAACCATTTTAGTTGTATATGTGAGAGCATTTCAGTAGTGTTTATAAGAGTGTTTCAGTAGTGTTTTTAAGAGTGTTTCAGTAGTGTTCATAAGAGTGTTTCAGTAGTGTATGTAAGAGTGTTTCAATAGTGTTTATAAGAGTTTTTCAGTAGTGTATGTAAGAGTGTTTCAGTAGTGTTTATAAGAGTGTTTCAGTAGTGTATGTAAGAGCATTTCAGTAGTGTTTATAAGAGTGTTTCAGTAGTGTATGTAAGAGTGTTTCAGTAGTGTTTATAAGAGTTTTTCAGTAGTGTATGTAAGAGTGTTTCAGTAGTGTTTATAAGAGTGTTTCAGTAGTGTATGTAAGAGCATTTCAGTAGTGTTTATAAGAGTGTTTCAGTAGTGTATGTAAGAGCATTTCAGTAGTGTATGTAAGAGCATTTCAGTAGTGTATGTAAGAGCATTTCAGTAGTGTGTATAAGAGTGTTTCAGTAGGGTGTGTGAGAGAAAAACATTTCAGTTGTTTGTGAGAGCATTTCAGTAGTGTGTATGAGAGTGTTTCAGTAGGGTGTGTGAGAGAAAAACATTTCAGTTGTTTATGTGAGAGCATTTTAGTAGTGTATGTAAGAGGTAATTCTGAATAATGTCCCTAACAGCCCCTCATAGCTGGCTGTCCCCTGCTTCTCCCATGCCTTGTCCTCTGCTCAGTGTGTCTGTCTATGGCCTGCTGCTGGCCCTGCTGGGCGGCACAGTACGCCCTGCTCTGGGGGTCCTGTTGCTGGCCAGCCTGGCTGTGTGCTCCCTGGGCACCGCACCCGCTGCTCTGGGTCGGGCTCTATGGGGGGCTGGGATTGTACTTTGGCTCCCGAACACACAGGGAGACAAATATATTGTACATACAAATACACGTACATACTCACATACACACAATTATTCGTACATATATACCCTCATACATATATTCACTCATTAATACATACATACGTGCACATACTGGTACTTACACTCATACCTACGCTCCCACATGCATACACAAATACATACATACATACATACACACTCAGGGTACATACATCCACACACACATTCACTGTACATACTAGGAGACAAATGTATTATACATACAAATACACATACATACTCACATACACACAATTATACATACATACTGTATGTACACAAACATACGTATATTCATTCATTAACACATACATACGGGCACACATTGGTACTTACACACATAAATAAGTACCTACACTCACACATACATACACACTCAAGTTACACACATACATACATATATACATACTGTACATATACATTGACTGTACAAAAATACATATACACATACTGTACATATACAGTCACTGTACAAACATACATATACACATACTGTACATATACAAATACATATACATACATACACTCGTGCATATAATCACGTTTCATCAAACATATATTAACGTTGTTGCCGTAGGGAAAACTGGGTATCACATGGCACGCTGACAAAGCTTAACCTATTGTTACTATAACAATCTACAAGGTGAAAACAGTTTTTTTCTCTTTCTTCCCCTCCATTTATCTGCTTTATTTTGTATTTTAAGTTATCATTTCATATATGTATTGTTGCATTTGAAACAATTGTATTGTTGATAATAGAGGTAATTATTGTTATTATTCATTATCAATAGCGCTATTTCTATTGGTATTTGTATTGATCCATTTTTAGTGTAATAATGTTCATTGTCTTTTCTGTAATTAATATTTACTTCACGAACTGCTTTTTTGTTTTCACTTTTACTATCATATTTGTACATATCGTATTTGTTGATATTGTTGTTGTTGTTTCAGACAAAGACAAAGACAAGGTGCCTTTGAATGACAAGGCACCTTGTCATTCAAAAATTTACATGCACTTCTTCACACAAAACGCAACCTCCACCGATAGCGCAGTGGAAATTATGTTTCGAGTAAAGAACAACAGCCTTCCAGCTTGTATTCTTAGGTTATTTCAATTAAGAGGAGAAAACTATAATTTACGGGGATATTGATTTTTGAAATAGGTAAAGCAAGAACAAATATAAAATACAGATGTATTTCAGTTTTAGGAGTTAAATGGTGGAACAAGCTCAGTGATGAGCTGAAGACATGTTCTTTTTTGTTAAGGTTTAAGAAAACATTGAAAGGTGAAATAATTGAAAATTATAAAATATAGCAACGATTACTTTCATCCCATTGATTTTTTTTCTTTTTCTTTTTAACGTTGATGTTCCAGGTAATGTTATTTTCAGTGAAGGTATAGGATAGGAAAATATAAGCCTTGGCTTCAGCCTATTCCTTTTTCGGTCATGCTTTTTCTTTTCTATTCTTTTTGTGTGGGGACAGCGTGGCGAAGTTGGTAGAGTGGGCATGCAAGCAATCGGAGGGTTGCTGGTTACTGGGGTTCAATCCCCACCTTCTACCATCCTAGTCATGTCCGTTGTGTCCTTGGGCAAGACACTTCACCCTTGCTCCTGATGGGTGCTGGTAGCGCCTTGCATGGCAGCTCCGTCCATCAGTGTGTGAATGTGTGTGCGAATGGGTGAATGTGGAAATACTGTCAAAGCGCTTTGAGTACCTTGAAGGTAGAAAAGCGCTATACAAGTATAACCCATTTATCGTTTATTTATTTATTATTTGTGTGTAAATGTGTATGATTGTTATATATGTATAATTGTACTCTTAAACTGGTCACACAAAATGGTTAATGGTTGATGGTTGATTTTATGCCCGAAATAAACTTATTTCATTCAAAAAAAATTTTCAAATTGTGCTATTTCTATTGGTATTTGTATTGATCCATTTGTAGTGTAATAATGTTCATTGTCATTTCTGTAATTAATATTTACTTCACGAACTGCTTCTTTGATATCACTTTTACTATCATATTTGTACATATCGTATTTGTTGATATTGTTGTTGTTGTTTCATATGAAGCACCTTGTCATTCAATAATTTACATTTGACATGCACTTCTTCACACAAAACGCAACCCCCACCGATAGCGCAGCGCGACGCACAGGTCGTGTTCTGCGAGTTCTTACTCCCAAACAAGATTGGATACAAAACAAAACAGCTAAACACAAGAACCATTGACCTGAGAGAGAAGATCATCAGGTCCCGGCACAACTCAGCAACTTCTTGATTATAAGGCTAAAGGAAGAGAGACCATCAGAATATCCACTGGGCGATGTCAACACTAAGTATCCCTTCACAGAATCACTGAATCCAATGGGCTGATGTTTGCAGCGACATCGGTCACCCTGGAGATGCTTGGCTCCTCAATGGACAGCATGAGTGGCTGGAAGGAGCCAAGTCTGTACAAGAAAAGGCTAGAGGCCTTGAAAATAATGACAACTCCTCAACTCAGCGCTCTACAACTTCAGTCCATGAACGCCGGGCAGCATAAATGAAACAGCTGTTAATATCAGGGACACACCGACAGTGGCTAACCTAAGGTTGGAGGGTCCTCGTCATGAAGGACCCTCAAAAGGGAGAAGTACCCCCAAACTAAAGCCTATGACCTATCTCAGCCCCACATAGCAGAAATATATTGACAATAACACCTGGGGAGCCAAACACCAGCTACTGGTGGACAGCGCACTTGCCTAGGATTCTAAGAACAGAAGCACCGACTTATGTATTGCCTGGATTGACTAAAGGAAAGCCTAAGACTCAATGCCACATCCGTGGATACTGGAGTACTCGGAACTGTATAACATCAACATGATGCAATGAAGCTTCATCAAGAACTCAATGAGGCTGTGGACGACAACTCTGGAGGTCAGTTCAAAGCCAATTGGTGAGCATCAAATGCGGAATATTGCAAGAAGATGCGCTGTTTTGCATAGGTCTAAACCATCTCAGTCAGATCCTGACCAAGAGTGCCTTCAAGTAGGTCATTGACTGAATACCACATCAGATCCTACTGGAAGAGATGCAAGTCATTGATACCAAAATGCATGGCGGGTCCCACCCCAAGTCCAGCATCCTGAGGCTATACACAAAGCGAAAAGAGGGGCTGAGGTTTAGTGAGTGTCACAAAGACAATCCGGGAGGAAACAAGAGGGCTCCAGGAATACATGAAGAAAATGGCCCCCAGGAACGACCTGCTAAGTGAACGCCTCAGGCAACTGAAGCCCAGTAAGGAGGAGGAGTCAGGCGGGTTGTCCTGGAAAGCCAAGCGCCTGCATGGCATGTACCACCGACAAATTAAAGAAGTGGTTTACATCGAGAAAACATACGAGTGGCCGGACTGAAAGAGCGCATCGAAGCACTAATCGTGACAGCAAAAGAAACACAAGATGAATAGAGACCAGGGTCTTCCACATCAGACAGGGCCCTTGGGACAGGCTGTGCAAAGAAGCCCCAGAGACAGTCCAGCATATCACAGCAGGACCTAAGATGCTGGCAGGCAAAGCATTCATGCAACAGCAAAACCAGGTAGCGGCAATATCTGTAGAAAACATGGACTGGAGGTCTAGAGTGAAGATGGAAGGCATCCTGGAGGTGGTTGTGCATGACTTCCAGATCTAGGCTGACAAACTGGTGATGGCCAACCAATCAGATCTGAAGACAGCGGTGGTGATAGACGTAGCAATCCTGAAAGAAAGTCATATCTGGAAATAGAAACATGAGAAGCTTGAGAAATACCAAGTGTGGGCTGTGAAGGCAACAGTGGTGCCACTGGGGGTAGTGACCTCAAAGCTTGGTGCAGAAACCAGGAACCAGTCACCAACAAATGTTGTTTGTGTAGACTCTAAATGCAATAAAAGATGTATTTCAAACAAAAATAAAATACAATTACAAAGTAAGAAACATTACAATAAAATCCTTGTTGGCTTGTTATCTGGGCATGCATCATTCCAGTATCTTGGTGTGATCGCCATTAGTGTACTAGCAAATCTTCTTCAACTTGATCTTAATTGCCTCCTTTTTACCTCACCGCTCTGGACAGATAAGTGCACACTTTCCCTGGCAAAGCAATGAAGCACCAAAAAAAGCACACTGAGCAAGGAAGAAATGGCCGCCTGGCATACTGTACATACAGTACAGAAAAGTGCTGTGGAGGCTTAGTTGTGTTCAGCCAGTGGGAGATTACACCCTATGTGGGCTGAAACATGGGACACCCTGCACAAAGGGACCCCAGAGACTGCTGCCGGACAGGAAGCCCGCCTTGCCCCACCAGCCCATTTTGATGAATGAATGAATAGAATTAATGTCTATTATTTAAGAGTGTCTGCTGTTCTTAAATCCAATATTTTCTTTTGTCTAGTATCAATAAAACTGATCAGTTCCCTTTTAAAACCATCGTGGATTGATACCTATCTCTTGGAAGGCAAGCTTGCAGAGAACAGATTGATGTACAAAAGCAGTGAAGTTGGCACGTTGTGTAAATGGTAAATAAAAAGAGAATACAATGATTTGAGAATCCTTTTCAACTTATATTCAATTGAATAGACTGAGACAAGATATTTAATGTTCGAACTGAAAAACTTTATTTTTTGCAAATATTAGCTCATTTGGAATTTGATGCCTGCAACATGTTTCAAAAAAGCGGACACAAGTAGAAAAAATTACTGAGAAAGTTGAGGAATGCTCATCAAACACTTATTTGGAACATCCCACAGGTGAACAAGCTAATTGGGAACAGGTGGGTGCCATGATTGGGTATAAAAGCAGCTTCCATGAAATACTCAGTCCTTCACAAACAAGGATGGGGCGAGGGTCACCGCTTTGTCAACAAATGCGTGAGCAAATTGTACAATAGTTTAAGAACAACATTTCTCAACCAGCTATTGCAAGGAATTTAGGGATTTCACCATCTGCGGTCCGTAATACCATCAAAAGGTTCAGAGAATCTGGAGAAATCACTGCACGTAAACAGCATGCCCGTGACCTTCCATCTTTCAGGCGGTACTGCATCAAAAACCGACATCGGTGCGTAAAGGATATCACCACATGGGCTCAGGAACGCTTCACAAAACCACTGTCAGTAACTACAGTTGGTCACTACATTGGTAAGTGCAAGTTAAAACTGTACTATGCAAAGCCAAAGCCATTTATAAACAACACCCAGAAACGCTACCAGCTTTGCTGGGCCCGAGCTAATCTAAGATGACTGATGCAAAGTGGAAAAGTGTTCTGTGGTCTGACGAGTCCACATTTCAAATTGTTTTTGGAAACTGTGGACGTTGTGTCCTCCAGACCAAAGAGGAAAAGAACCATCCGGATTGTTCTAGGCGCAAAGTTGAAAAGCCAGCATCTGTGATGGTATGGGGGTGTATTAGTGCCCAAGGCATGGGTAACTTACACATCTGTGAAGGCACCATTGATGCTGAAAGGTACATACAGGTTTTGGAGCAACATATGTTGCCATCCAAGCAACGTTACAATGGAAGCCCCTGCTTATTTCAGAAAGACAATGCCAAGCCACTTCATACAACAGCGTGGCTTCGTAGTAAGAGAGTGCGGGTACTAGACTGGCCTGCCTGTAGTCCAGACCTGTCTCCCATTGAAAATGTGTGGCGCATTATGAAGCCTAAAATACCACAACGGAGACCCGGACTGTTGAACAACTTAAGCTGTACATCAAGCAAGAATGGGAATAAATTCCACTTCAAAAATGTGTCTCCTCAGTTCCCAAACGTTTACTGAGTGTTGTTAAAAGGAAAGGCCATGTAACACAGTGGTAAAAATGCGCCTGTGACAACTTGTTTGCAAAGTGTTGCTGCCATTAAATTCCAAGTTTCTGATTATTTGCAAAAAAAAATCAAGTTTCTCAGTTCGAAAGTTAAATATCTTGTCTGTGCAGTCTATTCAATTGAATATAAGTTGAAAAGGATTTGCAAATCATTGTATTCTGTTTTTATTTACCATTTACACAACGTGACAACTTCACTGGTTTTGGGGTTTGTACTTGAAATTTCGGAATAAAAATCGATGTAATCGTTAGACCCCAGTATGGACACATGTGTCTGACAAAACCCAAAGTTAAGGTGTCAATTTAAGAGATGAGTCTAATCTCTAGTTGATGTGCACCGCCCTCTTATAACCACCTCTTTCTCCCTACCCTCCTACCCCTGATTCCAGCAGCCGTTCCTGGAAGTGAAGGTTCTGGAGACGACCAAACGCTCTCGGAGGAACCTGGGCCTGGACTGCGACGAGCACTCCACCGAGTCCCGCTGCTGTCGCTACCCTCTGACGGTGGACTTCGAGGCCTTCGGCTGGGACTGGATCATCGCGCCCAAGCGCTACAAAGCCAACTACTGCTCGGGCCAGTGCGAGTACATGTTCATGCAGAAGTACCCGCACACTCACCTGGTGCAGCACGCCAATCCCCGGGGCTCGGCGGGGCCCTGCTGCACCCCGACCAAGATGTCGCCCATCAACATGCTGTACTTCAACGACAAGCAGCAGATCATCCACGGCAAGATTCCCGGCATGGTGGTGGATCGATGTGGTTGCTCTTAAGCTGCAAGGACGACACGCTTGTGCACGTTCACCATTCCATCAAAACACACAAAACCCAAACGAAGCCGTCCCCTGGCACAAGAACACACTACTTGGCACAAGATTTCACACACACACACACACACTCACACACACACACATGTCCTTGATTCCAGCTTGTAAAAGTTCAATCGAAACGAGGGACTGAGCCAAGGAATTACGAAGTGAACGTGAGGAGCTTCAGAAGTAAGTTTTTATGAATCGTCCACGTCAGCGGACGGAGATGACATTTCAAGCTTGGTCTGTCCTGAGGGCACCAAGACCTGTTGGACACGACTCTATGTCACATACTCTTACTCGCAGGTGAGCCACAGAACAAAACGCTTCGAGCAAAATCCACAGCAACTCGTAGAAATGCAGTGAAATGTTGTTTACAGACGTTTTCAAACGTGACGCGGCGAGGAGATCCAAAAACCAAACCCCTAATGTTTAACGCCCTGGCGTGACCTTCTCGCGTATCTACAAACCCTTTTCACTGCCGCTTTGATCTCTTTCATTTGGAGTCTTGTGAAAACTCCAAACACTGCTATTTGTGCTAAAGCAGCTGCTCGGCTTCGCTTGTACACTTGAGCCCAAAGTCGTCAGATCCCGAATATTTCATTGTTGTACTTTTATCTTTTAGCTGGGAGAAAGTGGAGAAGACTGACTTCTGTCAAGTTCTCTGAATGAATCCGGCAATCATTTCCTGTAATATCAATTAGTTTTGGAGTTATCGGTACATAACTAACTGTATTTAAACGCCCATCACCAGACTCGTTATGGCGCCCACCAAGAATTTCCTGTAATATCAATTAGTTTTGGAGTAATCGGTACATAACTAACTGTATTTGAACACCCATCACCAAACTCGTTATGGCGCCCACCAAGAATTTCCTGTAATATTAACTAGTTTTGGAGTAATCGGTAGATAACTAACTGTATTTGAACGCCCATCACCAGACTTGTTTTGGCGCCCATCAAGAATTTCCTGTAATATTAATTAGTTTTTGAGTAATCGGTACATAACTAACTGTATTTGAACACCCATCACCAGACTCGTTATGTCGCCCACCAAGAATTTCCTAGAAATAGTCAGCATTTTTTGCCACTTTTTGTCATTTCCAGCTAAAGAAAAATATTTTCATGTAAAAAAGCAAACAAAAAAATTCACTTTAATCCTTAGAATGTTGCTAGTTTATGAATACTTTGCAGCCTAAGTGTACATTGGGAAGGTGAGCAAGAATCAAAACAGAGAAATTCCCGATAATGTTAATAAGAGTCATTGATGTAAATAAAAAACGTATAAAAGTTCATGGCTGACGAATAAAACGTGCGCTGCAGTGTTCATATTTCAGTTGATTTGCTCAAATACTCACAGCTTCCAATGCAAAAGAGAACGTTCTTCACGCCGCTAACTGTCGTTAGGAAGCCTATTGGAAGAAGTCTCTCCGACCCACGTCCCATTCCTAAAGACGTGACATTGGAGGAAGTCTCTCCGACCCACGTCCCATTCCTAAAGACGTGATATCGGAAGAAGTCTCTCTGACCCACGTCCCATTCCTAAAGACGTGATATCGGAAGAAGTCTCTCTGACCCACGTCCCTTTCCTAAAGACGTGATATTGGAACAAGTCTCTCCGACCCACGTCCCGTTCCTAAAGACGTGATATTGGAACAAGTCTCTCCGACCCACGTCCTGTTCCTACAGACGTGATATTGGAAGAAGCGACCCATGTACCGTTCCTAAAGACGTGATATTGGAAGAAGCGACCCATGTACCGTTCCTAAAGACGTGATATTGGAAGAAGCGACCCATGTACCGTTCCTAAAGACGTGATATTGGAAGAAGCGACCCATGTACCGTTCCTAAAGACGTGATATTGTCAGTGCTTGAGTACAGTAGAGGTTAGTCAAGTCAAAGTGTGTCTTTGTCTCCTGGATGTCCGAGCAGAGACGTCCATTTGTTGTAAACGAAAGCACTATGCTGTTGGATAAAGGAAGAGCCTTCTGACATTATTATATATATAAATGATATATGTATATATTTCAAGAAAAAAGGAGTACAAAAAACTTTTTTTGGGGGGGGCACTCGACCTTACCAACAATAAATTTTGCACTATGGCATGAGGAGGTAAAGTGTTGTTTGTGTGTGAGCTTGTACAGTAGCCCAGACTCTGCAAGCGTTCACACCAACTAGCGAGCTTAGCACGCCGTCTTTGGTGCATCACACTTTTCCTGACTTTTGTCCGAAGCGGGGACCTGTCCACACATACTGTGCAAGAAATTACAAGACGAGTTCCCTTTCACACACCAATTTAAGGCCCTGGAAGTTTTCACAGAGTTAAACATTTTTTTTACCCTTTATGAGATTTTTTTTATTAGCAGCATATGCTACAATCGTCAAAATTCTGAAAACATTTAGGGACGCGGTCTTAAAATACGGCGAATCTACAGAATACGGTGGTACCTCGCTTGTCACTAGTAATTTGCTTCAAAAGGTCAAACATAAACCAAATCGTGTCGATCCATTTCATTCGTCTTAGACGTCCAAAAATAAAAACACAAAACACATTTTATAGAGAGAAATTCCTAAAATTCACAGTAATACCATGTAAAAACAACTTTACAGCAAAAAAAACTGGCAGTTTAGTCACCAAAATTCTACCGTAAAATATATGATGTTTTTTTATTTTAACATATTACTGTAAATTTAAAAAGTTTTAATTGAGCTGCCAGTTTTTTACCATTTAAAAAAGTATTTTTTCCATTTACAGTAATTCACTGTAAAAGCAACAACCGTAGATTTTACCGCAAAAAAACAACAACTGGCAGCTTCGTCACCAGAATTCTACAGTAAAATCTATGATGTGTTTTTTTCCAACATATTACCGTAAATGTAAAAAGTTTTAACTGAGCTGACAGTTTTTTACCTTAAAAAGTGTGTTTTTTCCATCTACAGTAATACACTGTAAAAGCAACAACCCTAGATTTTACAGCAGAAAAAAACTTGGCAGCTTTGTCACCAGAATTCTACCGTAAAATCTACAATGTTTTTTTCAACATATTACTGTAAATGTAAAAAGTTTTAACTGAGCTGCCAGGTTTTTACCGTAAAAAAAAATGTGGTACCGTTTTTCCATTTACAGTAATACACAGTAAAAACAACAACCGTAGCTTTTACAGCAAAAAAAAAATGCCAGCTTAGTCACCAGAATTCTACTGTAAAATCTATGATGTGTTTTTTTTCAACATATTACTGTAAATGTAAAAAGTTTTAACTGAGCTGCCAGTTTTTTTCCGTAAAATAGTTTTTTTCCATTTACAGTAATACACTGTAAAAACAACAACCGTAGACTTTACAGCAAAAAAAAACAAAAAACTGGCAGCTCTGTCACCAGAATTCTACCGTGAAATGTACAATGTGGGTTTTTTTCAACATATTACTGTAAATGTAAAAAGTTTTAAACGAGCAGCCAACTTTTTATCGTAAAAAAATGTGGTACCGTTTTTTCATTTACAGTAATACACTGTAAAAGCAACAACCATAGATTTTACAGCAAAAAAACAATTGGCAACTCAGTTACCAGAATTCTACCGTGAAATGTACAATGTATTTTTTTCAACATACTACTGTAAATGTAAAAAGTAAAAAGTTTTAACTGAGCTGCCAGCTTTTTACCGTAAAAAAAAAAGTGGTACCGTTGTTCCATTTAAGTAATACACTGTAAAAGCAACAACCATAGATTTTACAGCAAAAAAACCCCAAGTTGACAGAATTTTACCATAAAAAAAAATGTATTTTTTTAAATTACAGCAATATGCTGGAAAAAAAACACTGTAAATATTACAGTAACATCTTTTGTGTACAATTTGATGGATAAATTGCTTTGAAATCCTAATTGAAGCAGATATTGAAGTATTTATTGCAGCTTTCCGCTGTACTCGATTAAAACAAAACAAGACTGAGCACCAACTTGTGAACTCGCAGAGTTGGGCCGTACAAGAACTGAGACGTGTCCGAAAAACTAAATCAGCATGCGAGAAGCCAAGGTACCACCGTGTAAGAGTTTCTCTTTTTCAATTGAACGACTGAAATACAGTCGGAAAGGGATTCATTTGTCACGGTTTACCTGACACATGAAATGTGACAAATTGGGGGGCTGCACTATCCACTTGAGCAGTCAGAGTGTTGAATATCTTAAAATGTGTTTTTGTGGCAATTCCAACTTTGTCGAGTGGCGCTTTCCGTCATGTCCAGCAGACTGCATTGCAAAATTATGAGCCCCCTCCTCCTCTCACGTGAGATCCACTCAGGAACGGGGCCGTGTGAATCCCTTCCCTACTGTACATAAACTTTCTTTCAAGATATTCGAATGGTCTCAAGTCCGGGTCCCGGACGGTCTAGTCCTGCGCCAAAACCTTGGGCGACAAGTCCCGTGTGTGACGCCATGATGCTTTAACTGGAAATGTCCCCGCTCATGAGGCTAGCCAGACCTGGTCCACGTGTCCAAAGTCCTTCAGGCGTGTTTGAAGGGGCGGAGCTATCCAGGGATCCAAAGTGGAGGAGGACAAGTTGTGGTGCGAGAACTTTTGGAACCAGAACGCTGGGACTGGTCAGTCCTATTTATTCCTTCTCACCACAAAGTCTGTCTACCTCACTCAGCCGCCTTTTGGAAATTCTAAGTGTAAATGTCACCTGTAAGAAGCCCCGCCCCCAGAAAGATGGGTCCCTGTACTCTCAGGTTGGCCCCCAGGTGTAGTTACTAGCTGTGGCCACCAGGGCTTCACTCCTGCTGCCACTGAGTTTTTGTGTCCTTTCCCGTGTGCAAGTGTTGTGTACATAAAGTTTGTCACCTGGACACATCATGTTTGTTTGTCACCTGGACACATGTCACCTGAACACATCATGTTTGTCACCTGGACACATTATGTTTGTCACCTGAACACATCATGTTTGTTTGTCACCTGGACACATTATGTTTGTCACCTGAACACACCATGTTTGTTTGTCACCTGGACACATCATGTTTGTCACCTGAACACATCATGTTTGTCACCTGAACACATCATGTTTGTTTGTCACCTGGACACATAATGTTTGTCACCTGGACACATCATGTTTTTCATCTGGACACATGTCACCTGAACACATCATGTTTGTCACCTGTTTGTCACCTGAACACATCATGTTTGTCACCTGAACACATCATGTTTGTCACCTGAACACATCATGTTTGTCACCTGGACACATCATGTTTGTCACCGGTTTGTCACCTAGACACAAAATGTTTGTCACCTAAACACATCATGTTTTTCATCTGGACACATGTCACCTGAACACATATGTTGGTCATCCGAACACATCATGTTTGTCACCTGAACACATCATGTTTTTCACCAGGACACATCATGTTTGTCACCTGGACACAAAATATTTGTCACCTGGACACATAATGTTTGTCACCTGGACACAAAATGTTTGTCACCTGAACACATCATGTTTGTCACCTGGACACAAAATATTTGTCACCTGGACACATAATGTTTGTCACCTGGACACAAAATGTTTGTCACCTGAACACATCATGTTTGTCACCAGGACACATAATGTTTGTCCCCTGTTTGTCACCTGGACACAAAATGTGTGTCATCTGGACACATAATGTTTGTCACCTGGACACATAATGTTTGTCACCTGGACACAAAATGTTTGTCACCTGGACACATAATGTTTGTCACCTGGACACAAAATGTTTGTCACCTGGACACAAAATGTTTGTCACCTGGACACATAATGTTTTTTTGTCACCTGAACACATCATGTTTGTCACCAGGACACATAATGTTTGTCACCTGTTTGTCACCTGGACACAAAGTGTGTGTCATCTGGACACATAATGTTTGTCACCTGGACACAAAATGTGTGTCATCTGGACACATAATGTTTGTCACCTGGACACATGTCACCTGAACACATCATTTTTGTCACCTGGACACATGTCACCTGAACACATCATGTTTGTCGCCTGTATACAAAATGTTTGCCACCTGTTTGTCACTTGGACACAAAATGTTTGTCACCTGGACACATAATGTTTGTCACCTGGACACATAATGTTTGTCACCAGGACACATAATGTTTGTCACCTGTTTGTCACCTGGACACATAATGTTTGTCACCTGTTTGTCACTTGGACACAAAATGTTTGTCACCTGGACACAAAATGTTTGTCACCTGGACACAAAATGTTTGTCACCTGGACACAAAATGTTTGTCACCTGGACACATAATGTTTTTTTGTCACCTGAACACATCATGTTTGTCACCAGGACACATAATGTTTGTCACCTGTTTGTCACCTGGACACAAAGTGTGTGTCATCTGGACACATAATGTTTGTCACCTGGACACAAAATGTGTGTCATCTGGACACATAATGTTTGTCACCTGGACACATGTCACCTGAACACATCATGTTTGTCACCTGGACACATGTCAACTGAACACATAATGTTTGTCACCAGGACACATAATGTTTGTCACCTGTTTGTCACCTGGACACATAATGTTTGTCACCTGTTTGTCACTTGGACACAAAATGTTTGTCACCTAGACACATAACGTTTGTCACCTGGACACATCATGTTTGTCACCTGGACACATAATGTTTGTTACCTGGACACATCATATTTGTCACTTGGACACATCATGTTTGTCACCTGGACACATAATGTTTGTCACCTGTTTGTCACCTGGACACATCATGTTTGTCACCTGGACATATCATGTTTGTCACCTGGACACATAATGTTTGTCACCTGTTTGTCACCTGGACACAAAATGTTTGTCGCCTGGACATATCATGTTTGTCACCTGGACACAAAATTTTTGTCACCTGGACACATAATTTTTGTCACCTGTTTGTCACTTGGACACATAATGTTTGTCACGTGAACACAAAATGTTGTCACCTGGACACATAATGTTTGTCACCTATTTGTCACCTGGACACAAAATGTTTGTCACCTGGACACATAATGTTTGTCACCTGTTTGTCAACTGGACACAAAATGTTTGTCACCTGGACATATCATGTTTGTCACTTGGACACAAAATGTTTGTCACGTGGACAGGTTCACCGCTTCTTCATTCTTTGTGTAGTTGGAGAGGATTCAGCCACCTTGTAGTTTGATGAACAACTGTTCTTTTTCCTTTTGTACAATAAATCATTTATTTAGCTTACGCCTTGCTTCTTCTGTCCTGGCTGCTCAGTACAATACATCCATCCATCCATCCATTTTCTACCGCTTGTCCCTTTTGGGGTCGCGGGGGGTCGCTGGAGCCTATCTCAGTTACATTCGAGCGGAAGGCGGCGTACACCCTGGACAAGTCGCCACCTCATCGCACAGTACAATACAGTCATTGGGAATAATCGTCAACATTTCATGCAATTTGAGCTGTGAGTTTTCTAAACAACTGGACCACATTTTAAAGAAGTGAAGTGAATGATATTTACATAGCGCTTTTTCTCCACTGCAGGGGTGTCAAACTGGTCTCCATCGGGGGCCACATGGCAGTTATGGCTGCCATCAGAGGCCACATGTAACAGCCAATAATACATTCAGTTGTCCATGCACTTAAATGATGTATACATTTGTTATCTACAAAAAATTTGATTTTACAGAAAGAAATGTACAAGTCACCAGAATTTTACTATAAAAATGTGTGCATTTTTAACAGTAATAAACCACAACATTTTTTTTTAGATTTTAAGGTAAAAAAACCCTGTCAACTCACCAGAATTTCACTGTAAAAATTAGTGTTTTTTGACAGTTATACCACAAAAACAACAACTGTAGATTTTACAGTAAAAAAAACTGACAACTCACCAGAATTTTACTGTAAAAATTACAGTGTTTTTTTAACAGTAATATACCACAAAAACCCCTGTCTATTTTACAGTTTAAAAAAAAAACTGACAACTCACCAGAATTTTACTGTAAATATTTGGGGGTTTTTAACAGTAATATAACACAAAAACAACTATAATTTTACAGTAAAAAACCTGACACCTCACCAGAGTTTTACTGTAAAAATTGTGGTGTTTTTTAACAGTAATATACCCCAAAAACAACTGTACATTTTACAGTAAAAAAAACTGACAACTCACCAGAATTTTATTATAAAAATGACGGTGTTTTTAACAGTAATATATCACAAAAACAACTGTAGATTTTACAGTAAAAAACTGGCAGCTCAGTCTAAAAAATTGTTAGTATTTAATCAAAATAATGGTAGTGTTTTTTTGTTTTTTTAGTAATATGCTGTACAAATTATTGTAAATTGTGCCGTAAAATCAATTGTCATTTTTACAGTGTAGAATTTAATCGATTTATTTATTTTTACTCAAATTTTCCAACGAGCTGTTTAGGTTCTTTCATATTGACTTGTTTGCTAATGCTCTTGTTTTTGTTTTTTTGTCGTTTCCTTAGTTCCTGTATTATTTCCTGTCCTGTGCTCTTATTTTTGTTTCCACTTCCTGTTTGCCTCCACCACCCCTTTGGTCTGTACGCTGGCTCCCTCACCTGTCCCTGTTTGGCAATCAGGATGTCCTCTGGATGGGTGTGGATCATCTTGCTTTGCTTTGTGCCTCAAACTTCTCCTCTACTTCCTGTTCCCCCTTGCTTCTTTTTGTGCACTTCCCTGCTGCACTACTTTTGTATTTTCCCTCTTTTTTTAAATTTTTTACCCGCACTTCACCTGCTCTCTCTGCGTCCTGTAGTCGGATCCAAAAACAGTCCTAATTCTAACATCGATAGAAGTTTTGAAATATTTACAAGCGTTGAAAAATCCTGATTGAGTAAACCAGAAAGTGCTCCATTTTACTGAAATGTGAAAGGAAATCTCACACAAAAATGATTTTGGATTAGGGCTAGGAATAGAAAACTGTTAATTATTCAGAAGTCACAATTCCTTGGAATCGCTTGCCATTTTTTTCAAATCATCAATCAATCATCATCATTATGCAACGTCATCTGGTGTAAATACAACAGGTACTAACCAACACTGACTATCATGTTCTTTGTTCAATTAAAATGACAAGGAAGAGTACACTCAGGCCAGGATAGACGACGTTTGTGGTCAAAAGCTTGCACCCTTTTGCCACAGTGCTCCTGATTTTCGGTAGGTGAATGTTCAATTGTAGTAAAAAAAAAAGGTGCATGTTTTTTCACTCGGTTACTTCCATTACACGGGTGAAAGTCAAATAATTAGATC
>NC_084731.1:102344845-102347345 GCF_033978785.1 Entelurus aequoreus | reverse complement strand
ATGGTTGAAAACAACAACAGAAGCAATCACAGTCCTTAATATAAATATCCCAATGACACTGCAAACTTGTATTCTTGGGGATCTCCATCAATTTAGTAACGTGTAATCAAAGACTAAAAATGCATTTCTTTCAATATGCATAATAAAAAAAAGGGTAATATTACAAAAATGGATAGATGTTGATAGTCCAACACATACTGACTGGTACACACAAGCTATGGAGATTATATCAGTAGAAAAAACTGCATTAGTTTAGATAATAATGAGTCATATATTGGAATATGGGATCCATTATTTAAATTTGTTTTAACTATTAAATGAACCAAAATATTAATTATATATATCATTGTGGAAAATATTGGACACAGTGTGTTGTCAAGTTTATGAGATGTGATGGAAGTGTAAGCCACTGTGACACTATTGTTCCTTTTTTTTGTTTGTTTTTATTAATGTTTGTAATGATAATATCAATGAGGGATTTTTAATCACTGCTATGTTGAAATTGTTACTAATATTGATACTGTTGTTGATAATATTCATTTTTGTCTCACTACTTTTAGATTGTTCCGTGTCATGTTTGTGTGTCCTCAATTGCTCTCAATTGCTCTGTTTATTGCAGTTCTGAATGTTGCTGGGTCGGGTTTTTGTGAATTAACCGCCTCTTCCTAATAACCGCCCATGTCCAAATAGCCGCCCATGGGCTGTTATTTGCATAATTTAGATTAAAATCATATTGATTTCATTAAGCCCAATTTATAAGCTAAAAGGAAAAGCAAAGGTGTAGTAATTCTGGTAATTACGGTTACAGCAGACGTTACGTGGGGATTCTGGGTAATCAACATATTGCAATGGGTCACCGCATATAGCGTAACACACACTCAACGACAACAACAAATCCACGAGGAAAAGTTTCAACATGGCAAGCAACAGTAGCAGTGAGTTGAATGAACAGGATACCGGTACACCACAACTGATGGACGGGAATACTTTAAGGGGGAAGAAGAACAGAAAGTTTGACTTAAAGTTCAAGCTAGCGGTTGTGAAGTATGCGGAGCAGAATTCTGGTTTGGCAGCGGCCAGGCAGTTTAACGTTGACCCAAAACGTGTACGAGAATGGAAACAAAAAAAGGGAGAACTACTATCTCAGTCGGCAATCGATGGAAAACGGGCTCGCTTATCTGGTGGAGGTAGGAAGAAAGTGAGCGATGAGCTTGATGCTAATTTGTGTCAGTGGATACATCACGTATGCTGCTTTATTTAAAACTTGAAGTACTGTAGCCTTTATTTTATTTAAGTGACAGTATTATTGTTCTGTTTTGATGGTGGGTTTTATACTTGAGTACTTGGTACCATAATTGTATTTTTCCCGGTAGGCTGCTTTATTTAAAACGATTATTTATATTTAGTATTGGTATTCTATTTGATAATTGTTGCACTACTGCCATGTTGAGGCCTTGTTGATCTCTTGTCTTTTGATAGCCTACCTCATGTTGATCTCTTGTTTTTTTGTTTGTATGTTTACAATAGCTTTTACATTTAAAGTTTTTTGTATGAAAAAAAAATACTGGACAGTAACCATTGTAACCAAATAATAGCCTGGTGCAGGCTGGTGCAAAAATAAATAAAAGCCTTGTGCAAATAACCGCCCATGTCCTAATAGCCGCCCTGGGTCTGACCCCATTTTGTGAAATAAACGCCCGGGCTACTATTTGGTAATATACAGTATATTTACATATATATATATATATATATATATATATATATATATATATATATATATATATATATATATATATATATATATATATATATATATATATATATATATATATATATATATATATATATATATATATATATATATATATATATGTATATGTATATATATATATATATATATATTAGGGCTGTCAAATGATTAAAATTTTTAATCAGATTAATCACAGCTTAAAAATTAATTAATCATGATTAATCACCATTCGAACTATGTCCAAAATATGCCATTAACTGTATATTTTTGTGGGAATTGAAAGATAAATGACAGAAGACATGTGCATTTAACATATGTATGCATGTTTATTTTAATAACATCCTGTTTTTTACAATGACATTTCCTCGTCAAAATAGGAAAACAAAATAGGATGGCGTCTCTTATTTAAATGAAACTGAAATAGTAAAACAAAATAGGATGGTGTCTCCTTCTGTAACACACTAGCCATCTTGGCCATTTCTCTTCAACAAAGGAAAAACAAAGAGATTTCTCTTTTTTATCAAACCAAAAGAACATGGCCTACACAATTACATGTGGCCCGCTTCTCTATTCATCCTTTAGCCAGTTACTGAGGCAAACCAATTTGTCCACATTTTCTGAGAGTAAAGCTGACCGCTTCTTTTGCACAATGTGACCGGCAAGTGAGAAGAGTCTTTCACAGGGAACTGAGGATGCAGGAGTGGCTAGATATTTCCGAGCCAACGGAGCCAGCTTGTCATGGGCTCCTGC
>NC_084731.1:102324845-102339845 GCF_033978785.1 Entelurus aequoreus | reverse complement strand
TTTGTAATTGTAAAGGACAATGTTTTATCAACTGATTGCAATAATGTTGGGGGTCAACGCAGCCGTCTGCCAGCAAGTTTTAGAGCACTTCATGCTTCCTGCTGCTGACCTGCTCTATGGAGATGGAGATTTCAAGTTCCAACAGGAATTGGCGCCTGCACACAGCGCAAAATCTACCCGTGCCTGGTTTACGGACCATGGTATTTCTGTTCTAAATTGGCCCGCCAACTCCCCTGACCTTAGCCCCATAGAAAATCTGTGGGGTATTGTGAAAAGGAAGATGCAGAATGCCAGACCCAAAAACGCAGAAGAGTTGAAGGCCACTATCAGAGCAACCTGGGCTCTCATAACACCTGAGCAGTGCCAGAAACTCATCGACTCCATGCCACGCCGCATTAACGCAGTAATTGAGGCAAAAGGAGCTCCAACCAAGTATTGAGTATTGTACATGCTCATATTTTTCATTTTCATACTTTTCAGTTGGCCAACATTTCTAAAAATCCCTTTTTTGTATTAGCCTTAAGTAATATTCTAATTTTGTGACACACGGAATTTTGGATTTTCATTTGTTGCCACTTCAAATCATCAAAATTAAATGAAATAAACATTTGAATGCATCAGTCTGTGTGCAAAGAATAAATATAATGTACAAGTTACACCTTTTGAATGCAATTACTGAAATAAATCAAGTTTTTCAAAATATTCAAATTTACTGGCTTTTACCTGTATATATATATTGGAGCCTATCTATATTATTTATTTACTAATTGTTTTGACAATGAAATCAAATAATGCCAATGATAATGTTGATGAATTATTGGATGTTTTAGATTAATTATGATTGACTGATTGTTTTCAGCTGCTCACGGTCCTCCTGGTGACCCACTTCCTCCTCCTATAATTAAGAAGACAGGGCAGCTGGGTTCTCCTTTTTGTCTGTCTATCATGTTAAAGGAGTGAGGAGTGAAACAGTTTATTTACCGCTAATTAAGTCATTTTGATTATGTTGAAGTCAACCGCGGAGAATATTTTTTGTTTGTGAAAATAAATTATGATCATTTGGAATCTCGACATATCTCCGCGAGTGCTTATTAAAGGCCTACTGAAACCCACTACTACCGACCACGCAGTCTGATAGTTTATATATCAATGATGAAATCTTAACATTGCAACACATGCCAATACGGCCAGGTTAACTTATAAAGTGACATTTAAAATTTCCCGGGAAATATCCGGCTGAAACGTCGCGGTATGCGCGTGACGAAGTCAGAGTAACGGAAGTTATGGTACCCCGTAGAATCCTATACGAAAAGCTCTGTTTTCATTTCATAATTCCACAGTATTCTGGACTTTTTTTGCAATTTGTTTAATGAACAATGAAGGCTGAAAAGAAGACAGTTGTAGGTGGGATCGGTGTATTAGCAGCGGACTACAGCAACACAACCAGGAGGACTTTGTTGGAGAGCAGACGCGCTAGCCGCCGACCTCACCTTGACTTCCTACGTCTCCGGGCCGCCAAACGCATCGGGTGAAGTCCTTCGTCCTTCTGCCGATCGCTGGAACGCAGGTGAGCACGGGTGTTGATGAGCAGATGAGGGCTGGCTGGCGTAGGTGGAGAGCTAATGTTTTTAGCATAGCTCTGTGCGGTCCGGTTGCTAAGTTGCTAAGTTAGCTTCAATGGCGTCGTTAGCACAGCATTGTTAACCTTCGCCAGCCTGGAAAGCATTAACCGTGTATTTACATGTCCACGGTTTAATAGTATTGTTGATTTTCTATCTATCCTTCCAGTCAGGGGTTTATTTTTTTTGTTTCTATATGCAGTTAAAGCACGATGCTATCACGTTAGCTCAGTAGCTAAGTGTGTCACCGATGTATTGTCGTGGAGATAAAAGGCACTGAATGTCCATTTCGCGTCCTCGACTCTCATTTTCAAGAGGATATAGTATCCGAGGTGGTTTAAAATACAAATCCGTGATCCACAATAGAAAAAGGAGAGTGTGGAATCCAATGAGCCAGCTTGTACCTAAGTTACGGTCAGAGCGAAAAAAGATACGTCCATCACTGCCTCTCTAATCCTTCACTGTAACGTTCCCCATCTACGAATCTTTCATCCTCGCTCAAATTAATGGGGTAATCGTCACTTTCTCGGTCCGAATCTCTCTCGCTCCATTGTAAACAATGGGGAATTGTGAGGAATACTAGCCTGTGACGTCACGCTACTTCCGGTACAGGCAAGGCTTTTTTTTATCAGCGAGCAAAAGTTGCGAACTTTATCGTCGATTTTCTCTACTAAATCCTTTCAGCAAATATATGGCAATATCGCGAAATGATCAAGTATGACACATAGAATGGATCTGCTATTCCCGTTTAAATTTAAAAAAAAATTTCAGTAGGCCTTTAAGGAATTTAGTGAGTCATAAACCTCCTCCTCGGGACTACTCTGCATTACTTTATTTTTATTTTTTTCGAAACTTTTTGAACGTAGCGGTAACAAGTAAGTAAACTTCACTGAAGACCCGAAGGATCAAAGCACGATCGCTCTGTACCGAGGACAGCCAGCAGCCGGCGGGCCGTGAGTAAAATCAGCTGATGACGTCATGAATGAATGAATGTACATGCCGCTGCGCTGTATGGCATACTTGCCAACCTTGAGACCTCCAATATCGGGAGGGGGGGGCCTTGGTCGGGGGGGCGTGGTTGGGGTGGGGGCGTGGTTAGGGGCGTGGTTAAGAGGAGAGTATATTTACAGCTAGAATTCACCAACTCAAGTATTTCATATATATATATATATATATATATATATATATATATATATATATATATATATATATATATAAATACTTGACTTTCAGTGAATTCTAGCTACATACATATATATATATATATATATATATATATATATATATATATATATATATATATATATATATATTTTATTATATATATAAATAAAATAAATATTGAATTTTAGTGTTCATTTATTTACACATACACACACACACACACAACACTCATCTACTCATTGTTGTACTTGAAAGTACAATGCTTTGTTAAGGGTTGAATTGTCCATCCTCTTGCTATTCTCTGTCACTATTTTTCTAACCATGCTGAACACCCTCTCTGATGATGCATTGCTGTGTGGCACGCACAAAAGTGCTTTCATCAAATGCACGAGAGTGTGGAATCTTCCATCTCTCCCTAGCATGGCCCAAAACCGGTCAATCCTTGCTTCCTGGGGAAGATCTTCCCTGGCAAGCAATTGGTACTCCAGTACTTGTACCCGGAGGCTGGTCAGGTCCAATCGCAGCTGCGGCAGACTTTTTTTTTTTGGGGCTCCGGCTGAATACCGGGAGTTTGTCGGGAGAAAATCTCTGTCCGGAGGTTGTCGGGAGAGGCGCTGAATATCGGGATTCTCCCGCTAAAAACGAGAGGGTTGGCAAGTATGCTGTATGGAATCATTCGAACTCTATGGAAAGGAAAGTTGCAGATTGTGGATGTGAAATGCAATAAAACAGGATGTTTGAAGGACGTTAAAGAATTAAATAAGTGGACATTAAATTGAGCTGTGTGATTATCTGGAATGATGTCTGGCACACCTGAGACGGCAGCTGAACACGACGACATGCTGAGAACGCGCATTGCTTCGCGCAGAGGCAGACTGGGCTAAATGGCTAAATTAAATAAAGACTTTGATGACTGATGTTAGAAATGCTCATAAAGTCAATGATGAATTTCAAGTATTTAAAGGAGCTGTGGATGAATTTAAAAATGCTCACAACTTTGTGCAAAAATTCTTATCAGAGGAGGAAAAGGAAAAAGATTATTATGACTGGTATGACCCCAGAATAATAAATTTGAATTATTTCATAAAAGATGTTGAAACATGGAAAATAGAAATTGCACAATCAAAAGTTGGACCACTGGACAGCATATCAAATGTATCTCACGAATCAAAGTCTGCCACTGGATCAAAAGCCTCTAGATCTTCCTCAGTATCCTCAGAATTAAAAATGGCCAAAGCGGAAAAGGCTGCTGTAATGGCTCGAGCTGCTGAACTGAAGGAAAAACACACCTTGCAACTGGAGGAAACAAAGCTTAAAGCAAAGATGGAGAAAACAAAGCTTAAAGCAAAGATGGAGCAAATGGAGTTGGAAGCAGACATCGCAGCATCAAAAGCTAAAATTTAAATCCTTCAAAGTTATTTAATTCATGAAAGTAATGAGGTGGCTCAGGAACATATGACTGAGTATTATGATTCTCACCATGAAAGAGAAACTATGAAGAGCAATGTGGACTTTCTGGAGTTAGGTGCAATACCCAAAACCCCACTTCACCAAACCATCTTAAAGGCCTACTGAAATTAGATTTTCTTATTTAAACGGGGATAGCAGATCCATTCTATGTGTTATACTTGATCATTTAGCGATATTGCCATATTTTTGCTGAAAGGATTTAGTAGAGAACATTGACGATAAAGTTTGCAACTTTTGGTCGCTGATAAAAAAGCTTTGTCTGTACAGGAAGTAGCGTGACGTCACAGGTTGTGGAGCTCCTCACATCTGCACATTGTTTACAATCATGGCCACAAGCAGCGAGCGATTCGGACCGAGAAAGCGACGATTTCCCCATTAATTTGAGCAAGGATGAAAGATTTTTGGATTAGGAAAGTGAGAGTGAAGGACAAGAGGGCAGTGGAAGCGATTCACATAGGGAAGATGCTGTGAGAGGCGGGTGGGACCTGATATTCAGCTGGGAATGACTAAAACAGTAAAAAAACACGAGACATATATATACTCTATTAGCCACAACACAACCAGGCTTATATTTAATATGCCACAAATGAATCCCACATAACAAACACCTCCCCCCTCCCGTCCATATAACCCGCCAGTACAAATCAAACACCCACACAACACACTCAATCCCACAGCTCAAAGTACCATTCACCTCCGCAAAGTTCATACAGCACATGTATTTCCCCAAAGTTACGTACGTGACATGCACATAGCGGTACGCACGTACGGGCAAGCGATCAAATGTTTGGAAGCCGCAGCTGCGTACGCACGGTAGCGCGTAACCAACTCAAAGTCCTCCTGGTAAGAGTCTCTGTTGTCCCATCTCCACAGGCCAATGGTAAAGCTTGACTGTCATCGTTCGGGAATGTAAACAATGAAACACCGGCTACGGCGTAGCCGCTACGTGTTTGTGTTGCTGCAGCCGGCCGCTAATACACCGCTTCCCACCTACAGCTTTCTTCTTTGCTATCTCCATTGTTCATTAAACAAATTGCAAAAGATTCACCAACACAGATGTCCAGAATACTGTGGAATTTTGCGATGAAAACAGACGACTTAATAGCTGGCCACAATGGTGTCCCAAAATGTCCGCTACAATCCGTAACGTCAAATGCAAACGTCATCATACCGAGACGTTTTCAGCCATTTAAAATTGCACTTTACTAATCTAACCCGGCCGCATTGGCGTTGTTAGGCCTATTTTAGGGGGGCTCAAGCCCCCCTAAAATGTTCTTAAGCCCCCCTAAATAATTTGGTGTTAAAAAAAAAAAAAAAAAATAAAAAAAATGCCGACATATTCATTATAAAGTGGCCTGAATATGAGTTTAAATAAATAATCATATAACCTGTCATTATTCACTCAGTTTCCCCTCATTTCATAGCGTAAGGTAGTGAGCCCCTTTAGTGCGTCGGTATCCAATCCATTCCACTTGTTCATATAGAAAATGCCCACATCACTCAAAATCCAGTCCGCATTTTCTCTGCGACTTTGCTTGCGGTCCTTGGACTTGTTCATATAGAAAATGCCCACATCACTCAAAATCCAGTCCGCATTTTCTCCGCGACCTTGCTTCCGGTCCTGCAGGTGTACGAAGCACATTCGCACACAGCACTGCAGAACAAGAACCTTGTGTCTGCAATTGTAAATAATTTAGTTTTTAAGTTTTGTGTTTCTTGTAGAATCTATATAAAGTAATATACATTTGCCTATTGTTAAAATAATGAAAACAACATCATTAAATATATTTGTTTTATTGTATTGTTACATTAATAGCTGTTGTATTATTATAGGATGACTTGTTAAACATAGGATTTTCAGAGGGTGGAAAAACCAAGACATTTAATATAAAATTTAAAATGAATAAATACATAAAAAGAAAAAGAAAAAAAATGGTTAAAAACCATCGTCCCGGGGAGCATTTAATTTCGTCCCGTGCATTTTTTTTACCCTACCCGGGACGACGGGACTACGTTAATCTCAAGCCCTGGAAGTTACATTTTATTGTTTGCATTATTTGTTTCAGCCTTGCACTTTGAAGATGGTCCCTCAGCTCTTTGACAGCTTTGGCTCTTTTTCAGATCAGCAGACAGACTCTAAGACTTTCTTATTTACAGTACATATAAAAGTTTCTCATTTCTATTCAGACTTCCATATATATTTAATTTCCGTAACGGCTTGCCATAATATATACAAATGTGTATATATAAATATATTATAAACAAGCCAAATTATCCCGATCCAGATATTACTTCAAGTAATTAAGTAACATTTCCAGGGCTTGAATTTACAACCATTTTAGTCACATATGTGCCCAAAATGTAATCTGTGCAACTTCAAAATATTTGGGAACAAACAATTATTGTATTGTGAGCTAAAGTCGTGGCATTAGCCTCTATGTTGTGAATGAATAACATAGAGGCTAATGCCATGACTTTCATTGTGTTTCAGTGTATCTTGAAGGATCATGCAAGTAATGGTTTCTTGTTGATGCTGTAAACAAAATGTCACTGTGCAAACCCATGTTTGTTGTTGTACTGAACACAGATTGAAAATAAACCGACTGAAATAATAATAATAACAATGATTAATTTCTAAGTCTTTGTTAGCCGTTTGTGAAGTGTTGTGCTCGTGCGCTACGTTCGCTCGCATCCTGTGCATCTCCTGGGGGCTAAGCCCCCCCTGTCCTTAAAAGCTGGTGACGCCCCTGCCCGGCCGTATTGGCATGTGTTGCAATGTTAAGATTTCATCATTGATATATAAACTATCAGACTGCGTGTTCGGTAGTAGTGGGTTTCAGTAGGCCTTTAAGTCTCCACAGACCTCTACTTGAAAGGAACACCAACACATCAGAAGATCTAAATATACCTCAAAACAAAAACGCAACTGAA
Source organism: Entelurus aequoreus (assembly GCF_033978785.1). Classification (NCBI taxonomy): domain Eukaryota; kingdom Metazoa; phylum Chordata; class Actinopteri; order Syngnathiformes; family Syngnathidae; genus Entelurus; species Entelurus aequoreus. Next base: position 102,332,661 of record NC_084731.1, on the reverse strand, counting down.
AAACACAAGACCCAGAATGTAAATCAGACTCAAATAATAAATCACTCTGTACAAAAAAATGTGGTTATTAATGCTGCTCATGATAACTTGGAAATGGTTATTCAAAGACAAAGTGACATCGCAAAACTCATTGTCTCACAGCAAAAACTGTCTCCACTACCAGCTAGAGAGATGTGATGGTAACCCACTGGCATATCAGTCTTTTATCCATGCATTTGAACACTTTATTGAAGACAAGACTGAGAATAATCAAGACCAACTCTACTACCTTGAGCAGTTTACCACTAGTTTGCCAAGAGACTTGGTTCGCAGCTGTTTGCACATGGAAGCCAGTAGGGGCTATAATGAAGCAAGACGCCTCTTAAAAGAACACTTTGGAAATGAGATGAAAATTTTGGGAGCTTACTTGGAAAAAGCCTTGAATTGGACAGTGATTAAAGCTGAGGATGGGAAAATGCTGCATGCATATGCAATGTATTTGAGAGGATGCTGTAATGTAATGCAAGATTTACAGTATTTGGAGGAACTTGATATCCCATCCAACCTAAGGCTAATTACATCCAAACTACCCTACAAACTCAGAGAAAGGTGGCGAAGCACAGCTTATGAGACAACAGAGAACTGGTAGGAGAATCAGATTTAACAACTTTGTGGGTTTTGTGGAAAAGCATGCCAAGATGCTTTTGGATCCGTTGTTTGGAGACATTCAGGACCAAATAACAACAATGAAAAGGCCTCTTCCAAGAAGCACAAGTGAAGTAAAACTTTAGCTTTGCTACTTCAGTAGCTGTGAATACAGAGCCAGCAGGATGCACTGTAAAACAATCATCTGTTCCACAACAACCTGCTCAAACCACACCCAGTGTCATCTGTTTATGTGGATATTGCCATGGCAAACATGCTCTGATTGACAGCTCACAATTCAAAACACAGTCACATGACAAAAAGTTAGAATTTTTAAGAAGGTAAGGATATTGTTTTGGTTGCCTACTAAAAGGTCATCTAAGCAAAAATTGTAAAAGAAGATTAATGTGTCATGTTTTCAAAATGAAACATCCTACCGCACTTCATATTCCAAGTGAAAAAGGTCCACTGCTGAGACAGAAGAAACCCCTATAAGCAGTGCTCTTGTTTCAGCCGGTGATGCAACCGGGGCCGGGAAAGACTGTGCACTTGCAATCGTGCCAGTCAGAGTTAAGGCGGGAAAAGGGAACAGGTATGTTCAGACCTATGCCTTCCTCGATCCAGGCAGAATGGCAACATTTTGCACGGAGAATTTAATGGACCAAATGTGAAAGGGCGCAAAACAGAAATTATTTTGCGAACAATGGGACAGCAAAAGCCTGCGAAGACCTGTGAGGTCAGAGGACTGGAGGTTGGAGACTTGGAAGGGTTCTGCCGAAAGTGTATACACAGAGCAAGATACCTGTCTCAAAGGAAAACATCATCACAAAGGCTGACTTGAAGAGGTGGCCATATCTTGGTGGCATTGACTTAAAAGAAATTGAGGCAGACATTGAACTTCTTATTGGGACTGATGTTCCTCGGGCAATTGAGCCATGGATTATAAACAGTCAAAAAAATGGACCATATGCAGTCCAAACTATACTGGGATGGGTGGTAACTGGACCACTCAGTTGCAGTGCTACAGAACATGCTGGGCCCATTGCAGTGTCAACTAACAGAATCTCAGTAATTGAGCTGAAGGACCTCCTCATCAGACAATATAACCAGGGATTATCTCAGAACATATATGAGGAGAAAAATGAGATATCAGTTCAGGATAAATGTTCTATGGAGATCGCCTCAAGTTCAGTGTTTCTTAAAGATGGTCACGATCCTCTGCCACTGCCTTTCCGGGATAAAGACAAAGTCATGCCTGATAACTATCATATGGTAAAAGAACGTACACTGCATCTTACGAAAAGTAAATATAAAGACAAGATGGACAATTCCAAGGAAAGAAAACCATCAAAAGGCAGTGATGAGAATGAAAAATCCCTCCTCGAAAAATTGGAAAAAGCAGCAATGAACGATTACAAGGATGATTCTAATGACAAGATCAGTGAAATTTCGTCTGATGGTTTCACTGACAGGGGTCATGAACTCATCCTCACAGGTTACTTTGACTCAATCAGCCTTACAGATGTCTCTGACGACAGGAGGGACTCTCTTTCTTTAGTCACACCTCATGATAAGTTCAGAGAGAAAGAAAGACATCTGCATTCCTCCTCTTCTTCTTCCAAAAAAAGCCATGACAAAGATAAAGAAAAGGCACCCAATTATTCTCCCTAAAGGTCCCCACATATCTAACCTCATCCTGCAACATATCCATCATCAAGTCGGACACTCAGGAAGAAGCCATATGCTTTTCAGGCTAAGTCAAAAGTTTTGGCTCCCTCATGCTAACTCCTTATCCAGGAAAATCATTATAAACTGTGTATTTTTCAGACGGATGCAAGCAAGACCATGGAACAAGGAAACACATAACACGACCATGGACCATGGAACAAGGAAACACATAAGACCATGGACCATGGAACAAGGAAACACATAACCAGCGCCACTAACGGGGCCCAAAGAGAGCGCTCAAGCCTAGAGGTGTCAAGATGTACGTGAAAGCAAAACCGGGGCTCGACTAAGCAGTCCACTCAAGTCCGACAGCAAAGAAGACCAGCCCAGGATTGTGACAGTGATGAGGCAGGGGAAAATATTGCTGAACTTAAAGAAACTCATGGATTATGGGCCGTATTGTAAAGACATTTCCAGATGCCAAAGGCTTTGTGAGAAGTGTTTTGGTTAAAACCAAGACCAACACGGTTCAACGACCAATAGATAAGCTCTGCCTGCTAATGGAAGCAGCTTGATGGACTGAGGGGGGCTTTGGATCTCCAGCCTCGATGACTCGATGACCGCTTCAGATAGTCTGATATGACTATGGACTTTGATGAGACTTAACTAGTAACTCAAGTAACTCAATTAATTTTGAATTTGAAGAATATAATTGTTTGGATTGTATTGTTCTATTATGGTTCCTTTGAATACTATTATTTATGTAATTGTTTTGCAAAAGCACACAATTAGGGGCCGGGATGTTGGAGCCTATCTATATTATTTATTTATTAATTGTTTTGACAATGAAATCAAATAATGCCAATGATAATGTTGATGAATTATTGGATGTTTTAGATAATTTTTGATTGACTGATTGTTTTCAGCTGCTCACGGTCCTCCTGGTGACCCACTTCCTCCTCCTATAATTAAGAAGACAGGGCAGCTGGGTTCTCCTTTTTGTCTGTCTATCATGTTGAAGGAGTGAGGAGTGAAACCGTTTATTTACCGCTAGTGATCGGTTGATGAGGCGTCATGAAGCGTTTCGACACATTGCAATAACTGTATTGATACTGTGTCGATACTGTGTCACTAAATACTAGTGATGGGTTGATGAGGTGTCATGAAGCGTTTCGACACATTGCAAAACTGTATTGATACTGTGTCACTAAATACTGACATCTGCTGGACATTAAAAATCCCTACAGGCAACCTATGGACCGACTCAACTGACACTGATTTTATGACCTAGTACAGGGGTCGGCGACCCGCGGCTCCGGAGCCGCATGCGGCTCCTTGACCACTCTGATGCGGCTCAGCTACATACATGCCGACCCCCCGATTTTCCCAGGAGATTTATGGATCTCAGTGTCTCTCATAGATTACTCCCAAGGAAAAATTAATCCTATTTACACTCTAATTACTAAATAAAGGGCGTGCCCTAATTGCACTGCAGTAATTGTCCTCTATAGCATTTACATACAGCGTGCCAGTCCAGCCACATGTTGCATGTTGTTATTACTTGCACACACAGGAGACAGCAAAGCATACTTACTCATCAGCCACACAGCTTACACTGACGGTAGCCGTATCAAACAACTTTAACATTGTTACGTTACAAATATGCGCCACACTGTGAACCCACACCAAAAAAGAATGAAAAACATATTTCTGGAGAACATCCCACCGTAACACAACATAAACACAACACAACCATTACCCAGAATCCCATGCAGCCCTAACTCTTCCGGTCTACATTATACACCCCCGCTACCACCAAATCCCCCCACACATCAACCCCCCCCACCCCCCTCTCCGTGCGTTGGTTGAGCGGAAGAGTTAGGGCTGCATGGGATTCTGGGTATTGGTACCGTCAGTGTAAGATGTGTGGCTGCTGAGTTAGTACGCCTTGCTGTCACTTACGTGAGCAAGCTGAAGTTGCAATCTACGTGTGGTTGAGCAGGTACACTGTTAGGGCAGACTGTAGAGGGCGCCAAATGCAGTGTCACCACGCTCTGATATTCGGGAGTCTCCCGGGAAAAATGAGAGGGTTGGCAAGTATGACGCTATCAAGCGCCATTCATTCAAAACTTGCGGGCTGCACTAACATCAAATTTCAACATTAAAGTGCGTGCCGGTGCGTGTGTCGGAGACCCCGGTTAACATAGCACAAAGCATTTAAGCTTTGTATGCGGTGTTTTTCATTTAAAAAAAATTTTTGTGGCTCCCAATACTTTCTTTAATTTGTGAAACTTGCCAAAATGGCTCTTTGAGTGGTAAAGGTTGCCGACCCCTGACCTAGTATATACAATAATATAAACCAAGGCATTGTATTTCATTTAGGATTATTTCATATCTTCATTTAAATAAAAATATATTTGTATCTTTTTTAGATACAGTCAATAAATAATGTGAACATGTATCATAACATGGAAATCTAAGAGAACGTGTTGTGAATGAGGATGCTTGTGGACTGGGATTTTTTTTAATTTTTTTTTTTTACACATTTTTATTTTAAAAAAAAACTGTTTTTCCAACGTATTACATTTTAGACGATTTCTCTTCTTAGTTATTATTTCTCCGGCTGTAGAAAAGACCCGCTCACAGGGCACAGAGGAGGCGGTAGTGCAGAGGAAATTAAGTGCTAGCTGGAAGAGGTTTGTGAAGGTGATCTTCTGTTGGTCCCAGTATTTCAATGGGTCCTGGTACCTAGCTACATTTCCCTCTGCCAGGTAACGTTGGACCTCTTGTATGGCATCTGCAGTAGAGTTTTTTTGTCTGCCTTCCCACTTCCATATCCAGATGTTTCCAAAGGTTATCTTAAAAACAACAAATATGCATTTTATTACATGATTTCAAACAACAACAAACAAACAATGCTGAATAAATGCCTGAAGTGGGTGCAGACAGCTGTTCTGCAGATGGTCCTGGCAGGGGCTCATTTCTGCGTCCGATGACAGATGCACATTCGGAACGTAGCCGAATGATGGCGTCATCCAATTTACAAGAACTGCGGAACCCGAGTGATTTAAATCTGGGGTCAAGAAGTGTTGCTAGGGTCAACACACTTAATGACTCCAGATTGGAAGCAGTGTCTGTGACTCGACGCTTCAAGTGTTCATGGAGGTGTTTGGCTGCCTGTGTTTACAAGGTTGAAGCACTATGCTCTAGTGCAACGTAGAGCATTTTCATCATTGGGATGACCTTTGACCCTGACACTCGCCTCTCCTCAGACAACTCCACTGTGGCTTGATAGAAAGGAGCAAGCACAATAAGTGTTTCTCCTACGATGTTAAACTCATCAGCTGTAAGTGGAGTCAAATCTGTTTTTAGAGAGACCAGTGATACCCACACTGAGTCCTTCTCATCATGTAGCATTTCATATGTGCTGTTGCAGCGTGTTGCCACCTCATTGATGAGTTTCAGGGTTGGCCGTCCCATCTGTTGCTGCACTTGAGCAAGCTTCTCCTTAGCTGTAGTGCTCGATCTAAAGTATGTGACAATGTGCCTAGCTTTGTGTCTGATGGATGCAAGTGTGGGGATCTGGTCACATGATTTTCTAACTAATAAATTAAGACTATGTGCAATGCAAATTGAGTGTCGAATTTGGAGCTGTCTAATGCAATCATGTTTGTTGCTGCGTCGGTCACAAAACACTTTACTTTATTAGTTATGGCCCAGTCCGCCATCATGCCCCTTTTGACCTGGGCCAAATTGTCAGCATTGTGACTTTGTGGAAAGTATTGCACTCCCAACACAGATGTACACAACTGCAAATGATCATTTATATAGTGACAGGTAAGAGCCAGAGAGGGGCGGAGCTTTCTACCGATCACCACCTGGTGGTGAGTTGGCTGCGATGGTGGGGGAGGATGCCGGACAGACCTGGCAGGCCCAAACGCATTGTGAGGGTTTGCTGGGAACGTCTGGCAGAGTCTCCTGTCAGAGAGAGTTTCAATTCCCACCTCCGGAAGAACTTTGAACATGTCACGAGGGAGGTGCTGGACATTGAGTCCGAATGGACCATGTTCCGCGCCTCTATTGTCGAGGTGGCTGATTGGAGCTGTGGCCGCAAGGTAGTTGGTGCCTGTCGTGGCGGTAATCCTAGAACCCGTTGGTGGACACCGGCGGTGAGGGATGCCGTCAAGCTGAAGAAGGAGTCCTATCGGGTTCTTTTGGCTCATAGGACTCCTGAGGCAGCGGACAGGTACCGACAGGCCAAGCGGTGTGCGGCTTCAGCGGTCGCGGAGGCAAAAACTCGGACATGGGAGGAGTTCGGGGAAGCCATGGAAAACGACTTCCGGACGGCTTCGAAGCGATTCTGGACCACCATCCGCCGCCTCAGGAAGGGGAAGCAGTGCACTATCCACCGTGTATGGTGCGGATGGTGTTCTGCTGACCTCGACTGCGGATGTTGTGGATCGGTGGAGGGAATACTTCGAAGACCTCCTCAATCCCACCAACACGTCTTCCTATGAGGAAGCAGTTCCTGGGGAATCTGTGGTGTGCTCTCCTATTTCTGGGGCTGAGGTTGCTGAGGTAGTTAAAAAGCTCCTCGGTGGCAAGGCCCCGGGGGTGGATGAGATCCGCCCGGAGTTCCTTAAGGCTCTGGATGCTGTAGGGCTGTCTTGGTTGACAAGACTCTGCAGCATCGCGTGGACATCGGGGGCGGTACCTCTGGATTGGCAGACCGGGGTGGTGGTTCCTCTCTTTAAGAAGGGGAACCGGAGAGTGTTGTTGTGGTTTACTAAAGGGAGATGACGGCTCAGACACCAGGGGGCAGTATGAACAATGATTTATTATATATATTAACCATATATATATATAATAATCAAACAATACAAATAAACGATAGAATGGAGTGTGAACTAGATCCAAAAGTGTATGTGGTGTTAGGCTATGTGTGTAGTTAGCTGAAGTGTGTGTTACCAAGTGTTGAACGAGAGATGAGGAAGTCCAGGGGAAGAGGGGAATCCGTGTCCAAGCGGGAGGTCGAGATCCAAGGGGGCAGTCCGAGACGCAGGGGAACGACAAGGAATGACGAGACACACAGCAACGTCAAAACACGGGAACGGAGGTCTGTGGTAGGATGACACGACAATGAAACACGGAAGGGAAAACACTGAGAGAGCAAGATACATAAAGCAGGAGATGATCGCTTACTGTACAGGAGACTATATTCCGGCCCTGATGGCCGGTTCAGCAGGCTTATGAAGGCAGCGTCCTCATTACCGACAGGTGCGCCGATTGTCAGTGAATGATTGCAGCTGGTGGCTGCTGCAGAGCGGAGAAGCGCACGGCGCGTCCCTGGAAGTGCGCCGCGGCCGTGGGCGTATCCCAAGGTGAGACAAGCAGGGCGCAAGGATGAGAGAGCACATGTGGGCGTGGCCCGTGGTGCACTCGTCATGAGGCACAGATGACGCATTGGAATGCGCCCTGGCCGTGACAGGTGTGTTCTAACTATCGTGGGATCACACTCCTCAGC
>NC_084731.1:102297345-102319845 GCF_033978785.1 Entelurus aequoreus | reverse complement strand
GGAGGTCTGGGCTTCCCTGCTTAGGCTGCTGCCCCCGCGACCCGACCTTGGATAAGCGGAAGAAGATGGATGGATGGATGGATGGATGGAACAATCCAGGGAGGGTGTTAGTTTAGGGTTGTCGCTGCCTGGAGGTGTACTTTTATTGCGGTTTTGAAGGAGGATAGAGATGCCCTTTCTTTTATACCTGTTGGGAGCGCATTCCACATTGATGTGACATAGAAAGAGAATGAGTTAAGACCTTTGTTAGATCGGAATCTGGGTTTAACGTGGTTAGTGGAGCTCCCCCTGGTGTTGTGGTTATGGCGGTCATTTACGTTAAGGAAGTAGTTTGACATATACTTCGGTATCAGGGAGGTGTAGCGGATTTTATAAACTAGGCTCAGTGCAAGTTGTTTTACTCTGTCCTCCACCCTGAGCCAGCCCACTTTGGAGAAGTGGGTAGGAGCGAGGTGGGATCTGGGGTGGAGGTCTAGAAGTAATCTGACTAGCTTGTTCTGGGATGTTTGGAGTTTAGATTTGAGGGTTTTGGAGGTGCTAGGGTACCAAGAGGTGCATGCGTAATCAAAAAAGGTTTAAACGAGAGTTCCCGCCAGAATCCTCATGGGGCTTTTGTTGACCAGAGAGGAGATTCTATAGAGAAATCTCGTTCGAGAAATCTCGTTCGTTGGTTGACCTTTTTGATTACCTTGGTTGCCATTTTATCACAGGAAAGATTAGCCTCTAGAATGGAACCTAGGTAGGTGACCTCATCTTTCCAGGTGATAACAATGTCACCCACTTTTATAGTTAAGTCATTGACTTTCTTAAAGTTAATGTGGGACCCAAACAGGATGGATTCCGTTTTACCCAAGTGTATGGATAGCTTGTTGTCCGCGAGCCAGGTGCAAGTTCTACAGAGCTCAGCACTGAGGATTTTCTCCACCTGTGACTTGTCCCTGTCTGATACCAGCAAGGCCAAGTCATCCGCAAACAAGAACAATTCACCGTCGCATGCAGATGACAAGTCATTTATGTATATTAGGAACAGTAAAGGCCCCAATATACTGCCTTGGGGGACTCCACAGCTTACTGAGAGGGGGGGGGGGGGGACACGGTGCCGTTCAACTCTACCACCTGTTCCCTCCCCTACAAGTATGTGCGTGATGATTGGGGCAATGATGGAGACAGAGTCCCTGAGGAATTTTGAGGGGATATTTTCAAGGCCGGTGGTCTTGTTTGGGTGGAGCGCGCTCAATTTTTTAAGCACCTCATCAGCTGTGACCATTTCTAATTTGAAATCATTGTTGGATACTCCTAGCTTTCTGTAGAAGGCTTTAATGTGTTCTACACCAAAGCGACCAGAGTGGTAGGACAGCTTGTTGACTAGAGTTGTGGCTATGCTGGTGAAAAAGGTGTTAAGTCTGCTTGCTACCTCCATTTTGTCTGTAATGAAGGAGTCACCCTCCTTGATGCTGATGTTGGTGAGTCTGGTTTTAAGTTTTTGGCTGCAACCAGGAAGCTGATTGTTGAGAATTTTCCAGAGCTCACGTGGCTTATTTGTATTTTCCTCTATTTTGTCGTTAATGTAATTTTTTTTTAAGGATTTAGTCAGGTTGGTCGCCTTATTTCTTAATTTATTGCATTGCTTTTTGAGAGTTGAAAGGAGTGATTTGAGGTTGTTATTATTGGGTTGTTTATCTACTTCTGTTTTACACTTTTGGTATTCTGAGTATTTTCTGTCTCTTTCTTTTATGGCAGCTAATAGGTCCGGATTCATCCATGGTTCAGAGCGGGCTTTGATCCTGACTGTTTTCACAGGAGCCATGTCATTTAGTATCTTTAGGAACGCTGTTTTGAAGCGATCCCAAGCAACATTGACCAGGTTGCTTGCGAGCACAGGGGACCAGTCCCACTCACCCAATTTTAAATTGAAATTATCACTGGAGTATTTTTTAAGGGATCTGGATTGGGCTGTTATGTGGCCATTGGCTTTGGGTTTAGCTATTTTGCGGGTGCAGAAGGTTAGATAGTGGTCGCTAAGACCACAGATCATGACCCCGCTATTTTTCATTTTAGGCCGGTCTGAAGTGAGAATGAGATCTATGGTATATTGGGTGGAATCACACACCCTTGTAGGTAGTGCTATTAGCTGGGAAAGACCGTGTAGATTACAAAACTTGCGGTAGGGTCTGAAGACAGGTGCATCTCTGCGTTGAATATCTGTGTTCAGATCTCCAGGTATAATTTTCTCCACGTTGTCTACACCAGCCAAGCACTCCTCGGGAGCACCATAGAAATCACTCTGATTAGGTGGTCTGTAAACAGTCCCTATCAGTACCGGCTTAGCGTTTGTGAATTTGATTTCTGCCCATACAGATTCAAGGTTATTGTGGTTAAGATCGGTGCGAGTTATGTATTTAATATCCTGGTGAATATACATACAAACACCACCACCATGTTTATTCCTGTCCTTTCTAATAACCGAGAAGTTTTCTATCTCTATCTCTGAGTCAGAAACACTTTGATCTAATTTAGTTTCAGAGAAACACAAGATTTTTACCTTATTGTTGTGGAACATTTCTCTGATTTGGTCGAGTTTAGTTCCAGAGAGACTGTTCACATTAAGGTGGATGATGAGTAGCCCATTGGAACCAAAAGTAACACCAGAGTCCGCTGGGGAGAGGTATTGTCCAGAAGATGGAGTTGTATTGCAGTCCAATTCACTGTTTGTGTGGAGAGACTTGGGGGAGGGGGAAAGAGGCACATTGTTCAACGGCCAGGTGATGGGGGAGGGGCGTAGTTGAAGAAGTTTTGCGGGTTTTGGTGAAGTTGTTGTTGTTGTTGTTGTTGTTGAGAACAACGACCAGGTTTGTACAAAGAAACCCCTCTATCCCGTGTAGATCTTGGGGGGTCCAGGTGACGCGGTGAAGACCCCCAGGGCCTCGGGTGAGGCCAGGGGGACCTCCGCACTGTTGATGTCGACAGTCACCTCGTTGACCGCCGCCGCGTTGTTCGTCGCCGTGCTGTTCGCCGCCGGGTCACTGTCTTCATCGATGTCTGGGTCGTCCTCCACCGCCGCCGCCGACCGTGTGGATGAACGGGGTGAAGTCCTCTGTAGAGCCGCCGATCGCTGGGGCACAGGTGAGCTCGGGTTGTGATGAGCAGATAGGAGGTCCCGAAGCTAAGTTAGCTTCAATGGCTCGTTAGCAGTAGCATTGTTAGGCTTCGCCAGCCGGGACAACTTTAACCGGGTGGTTACAGGTCCAGGGTTAAGTTCAGTGTCTCCTGAGAGTAGAAGTAATAGTAGTATTGTTGATCTTCGGTCTATCCTTCCAGTCAGGGGCATGTTTCTTCTGTTTCAAGCTGCAGTTAAGCACGATGCTATCACGTTAGCTCTGAAGCTAAAGTGCTTCGCCGATGTATTGTCAATGAGATAAAAGTCACTGTGATTGTCCATTTGTCATTAAGTGGATAAAAAATGAAGCTGCTGTACAGTCAGGAGGACCAACACCTTTTTGTCAGGCTGGCTTGGCACAAATGGAGGGGATATTGTCAAGGCCGGTGGCCTTGTTTAGGTGGAGCGCGCTCCATTTTTTAAGCACCTCGTCAGCTGAGACCATTTGTAATTTGAAAACGTTGTTGAATACTCCTAGCTTTCTGTAGTAGGCTTTAATATGTTCAACACCAAAACGACCAGAGTGGTGGGACAGCTTGTTCACTAGAGTTGTGGCTATGCTGGTGAAAAAGGTGTTAAGTCTGCTTGCTACCTCCATTTTGTCTGTAATGAGGGAGTCACCCTCCTTGATATTGATATTGGTGAGCCTGGTTTTGAGTTTCTGGCTACATCCAGGAAGCTGGTTGTTGAGAATTTTCCAGAGCTCACGTGGCTTGTTTGTGTTTTCCTCTATTTTGTCGTTAATGTAATTTTTTTTTAAGGATTTAGTCAGGTTGGTCGCCAGCACGGTGGAAGAGGGGTTAGTGCGTCTGCCTCACAATACGAAGGTCCTGAGTAGTCGTGAGTTCAATCCCGGCCTCGGGATCTTTCTGTGTGGAGTTTGCATGTTCTCCCCGTGACTGCGTGGGTTCCCTCCGGGTACTCCGGCTTCCTCCCACCTCCAAAGACATGCACCTGGGGATAGGTTGATTGGCAACCCTAAATTGGCCCTAGTGTGTGAATGTGAGTGTGAATGTTGTCTGTCTATCTGTGTTGGCCCTGCGATGAGGTGGCGACTTGTCCAGGGTGTACCCCGCCTTCCGCCCGATTGTAGCTGAGATAGGCTCCAGCGCCCCCCGCGACCCCGAAGGGAATAAGCGGTAGAAAATGGATGGATGGATGGGTCGCCTTATTTCTTAATTTATTGCATTGCTTTTTGAGTGTTGTAAGGCTTGATTTGAGGTTATTATTGAGTTGATTATCTACTTCGGTTTTACACTTTTGGTATTCGGAGAATTTTCTGTCTCTGTCTTTTATGGCAGCTAATAGGTTCAGATTCATCCATGGTTCAGAGCGGGCTTTGATCCTGACTGTTCTCACGGGAGCCATATAATTTAGTATCGCTAGGAACGCTGTTTTGAAGAGATCCCAAGCATCATCGACCAGGTTGCTCGTGAGCACAGGGGAACATTCCCACTCGCCTAATTTAAGGTTGAAATTATCACTGGAGTATGTTTTAAAGGATCTGGATTAAGCTGTTATGTGGCCATTGGCTTTGGGTTTAGTTATTTTGCGGGTGCAGAAGGTAGGATAGTGGTCGCTAAGACCACAGATCATGACCCCACTATTTTTTATGTTAGGCCGGTCTGATGTGAGAATGAGATCTATGGTTGATTGGGTGGAATCCCACACCCTTGTGGGTAGTGTTATTAGCTGGGAGAGACCGTGCAGATTACAAAGCTTGCTGTAAGATTTGAAGACAGGCGCATCTCTGCGTTGAATATCTGTGTTCAGATCTCCAGTTATAATTTTCTCAATGTTGTCTACCCCAGCTAAGCGCTCCTCGAGAGCACCATAGAAATCACTCTGATTGGGGGGTCTGTATACAGTCCCTATCAGTACCGGCTTAGCGTTTTTAAATTTGATTTCTGCTCACACAGATTCAAGGGCATTGTGGTTAAGATCGGTGCGAGCTAGGTATTTTATATCCTGATGAATATACATACAAACACCACCACCATGTTTATTCCTGTCCTTTCTGATAACCGTTTTCTATCTCTATCTCTGAGTCAGAAACACTTAGATCTAATTTAGTTTCAGAGAAACACAAGATTTTTACCTTATTGTTGTGGAACATTTCTCTGATTTGGTCGAGTTTAGTTCCAGAGAGGCTGTTCACATTAAGGTGGATGATGTGTAGCCCACTGGAACCAAAAAGAACAACAGAGTCCGCTGGGGAGAGGTATTGATCAGTAGATGGAGAGATGTTGGTTGTTATTGAAGTTGTATTGCAGACCAATTCACTGTTTGTGTGGAGCAACTTGGGGGAGGGGGAGAGAGGCCCATTGTTCGTCGGAGGGGTGGAGTTGACGAGGGGGGGCCCAGGTAGGTGTGGTGGGGGTGGACGTTGTTTTCGGTGAGGTTGAAAATAATGACCAGGGATGTACAAAGAATCCCCTGAATCCTGTGTAGGCCGCCGGGGGTCCAGGTGACGCGGTGAAGACCCTCAGGGTTTGGGGAGAAGTTGGAAGGACCTCCGCACTGCCGACTTTAATGGCGACCGAGGTGTCGTCAAAAGCCATTTCGCCTTCCGCCACAGTCCTCACTGGTGTCTGGGTTGACTTCCTCCGTCTCCGGGCCGCCGACCGCACCGATGATCGGGGTGAAGTCCTCCGTCGTGCCGCCATTCGCTGGAACGCAGGTGAGCTCGGGTGGAGAGCTAATGTTTTTAGCATAGCTCCGACGAGGTCCCGCAGCTAAGCTAGCTTCCTTGGCGTCATTAGCAACAACATTGCTAGGCTTCACCAGGCGAGACATCATTAACCGTGTGGTTACTGGTCCGGGGTTAAGTTCTGTGTCTCCTGAGAGTAGAAGTAATAGTAAAATTGTTGATCTTCGGTCTATCCTTCCAGTCAGGGGCTTATTTCTTCTGTTCCGGTCCGCTGTGAGGCTCGAGTGGATCACATTACCTCCGAAACCCAGGTGCTTAGCAGATGAATTACCGAGGAGGTAGAAATCACAGTGGTGGTCGTACTTTTCACGTTCACGACTCTCATTTTTTAAAGGGTATTGTATTCGTGGTGGTTTAAAATACAAATCCGTGATTCACAGTAGAAAAAGGAGGAAGTGTGGTATCATCCGAGCAGTTGTTTGGATTCCCGAGCGGGAGCGAAAGAAAATGCGACTATTACTGTTAAGCAAACTATGAATAATAAAACACGCCAAAACATGTGTCCTTTATCATAGCTACTCGTATGACAAAAAACGCGTGAAAATCAGTGGTATTCAGTGAGGTAAGATGAGTTAAATGCGCTGACAGTTCATTGCTCTTGCCAAATGAATTGCACTGAGTGGAGCGGATCACCACTCCAAGATGGCGGCCCCGCGTCTCGTCAGCGCCAGTAGGCAGTAGCGCTCGATGCTGCGTCTACTTTTAAGATGTCTATGGATACTTCATCACAACATCCAGTTTCGGTAAGCAAATACTTTTTTTGACGGGAGAATTTTGCGGTGCATCGCTTGTCGATAGTGTGCAAACAATAAGCTATATGCATACATTTACTCCGTTAATTTACTTACGTACATTTTGGGATAAATTGTACTTGTCAGAGTAGTTTTAAATGCCACATACTTTTTACTTAAACTTGGAGTATTTTTGAGAAGAAGAAAAGCTACTTTTACTCCGTTACATTGAGTTTCATTCCGATTGTTACATTTATTTATGTCACAATTATTTATAATTATCGATAAAGGCTTGCAAAAAGACGTATTATGTCAGCGAGCTTTCTTCCGGTAGGCACTGTCACGTGACTCTGTTTGACCAATTCAACGTAAGCAGTATAGTGACGCTTGACTCCATTTCACCAAGCAAACAAGCACAAAGTACAGCTACATGAAGCTTGAAATAGGTTAGTATTTTTTAAAGTATATGATAAATTACAAACCCCGTTTCCATATGAGTTGGGAAATTGTGTTAGATGTAAGTATAAACGGAATACAATGATTTGCAAATAATTTTCAACCCATATTCCGTTGAATATGCTACAAAGACAACATATTTGATGTTCAAACATTTTTTTTTGCAAATAATCATTAACTTTAGAATTGGATGCCAGCAACACATGACAAAGAAGTTGGGAAAGGTGGCAATAAATACTGATAAAGTTGAGGAAAGCTCATCAAACACTTATTTGGAACATCCCACAGGTGAACAGGCAAATTGGGAACAGGTGGGTGCCATTATTGGGTATAAAAGTAGATTCCATGAAATGCTCAGTCATTCACAAACAAGGATGGGGCGAGGGTCACCAATTTGTCAACAAATGCGTGAGCAAATTGTTGAACAGTTTAAGAAAAACGTTTCTCAACCAGCTATTGCAAGGAATTTAGGGATTTCACCATCTACGCTCCGTAATATCATCAAAGGGTTCAGAGAATCTGGAGAAATCACTGCACGCAAGCAGCTAAGCCCGTGACCTTTGATCCCTCAGGCTGTACTGCATCAACAAGCGACAGCAGTGTGTAAAGGATATCACCACATGGGCTCAGGAACACTTCAGAAACCCACTGTTAGTAACTACAGTTGGTCGCTACATCTGTAAGTGCAAGTTAAAACTCTCCTATGCAAGGCGAAAACCGTTTATCAACAACACCCAGAAACGCTGTCGGCTTCGCTGGGCCTGAGCTCATCTAAGATGGACTGATACAAAGTGGAAAAGTGTTCTGTGATCTGACGAGTCCACATTTCAAATTGTTTTTGGAAACTGTGGACTTCGTGTCCTCCGGACCAAAGAGGAAAAGAATCATCCGGATTGTTATAGGCGCAAAGTTGAAAAGCCAGCATCTGTGATGGTACGGGGGTGTATTAGTGCCCAAGACATGGGTAACTTACACATCTGTGAAGGCGTCATTAATGCTGAAAGGTACATACAGGTTTTGGAGCAACATATGTTGCCATCCAAGCAACGTTACCATGGACGCCCCTGCTTATTTCAGCAAGACAATGCCAAGCCACGTGCTACATCAACGTGGCCTCGCAGTAAAAGAGTGCGGGTACTAGACTGGCCTGCCTGTAGTCCAGACCCGTCTCCCATTGAAAATGTGTTGCGCATTATGAAGCCTAAAATACCACAACGGAGACCCCCGGACTGTTGAACAACTTAAGCTGTACATCAAGCAAGAATGGGAAATAATTCCACCTGAGAAGCTTAAAAAATGTGTCTCCTCAGTTCCTAAACGTTTACTGAGTGTTGTTAAAAGGAAAGGCTATGTAACACAGTGGTGAACATGCCCTTTCCCAACTACTTTGGCACGTGTTGCAGCAGTGAAATTCTAAGTTAATTATTATTTGCAAAAAAAAAAATAAAGTTTATGAGTTTGAACATCAAATATCTTGTCTTTGTAGTGCATTCAATTGCACATGGGTTGAAAAGGATTTGCAAATCATTGTATTCCGTTTATATTTACATCTAACACAATTTCCCAATTCATATGGAAACGGGGTTTGTAGAAACATACTTGTTTAACAAGTGTGAGAATGTTCCCAAAGAATGCAATTTAATTACGTGACATGACATGACGCCATCACATCTCTGTTGAACAGAAACCTTCCAAAACAATTGACTAAAAAAAGCGGTCTGTTGTATGTCTCTGGTGATCCTAACAACCACAAGTATCATTTAAACACATTAAAATGTTAATTACAACGTCAAATAGCAGTGGAAAGTTGTACTTATCTCATACTTGCCAACGGGGGGGGGGGGGGGGGGGGGGGGGCTTAGGATTTTGAGGTGGGCGGGGTTAAGGGGGGAGGAGTGTATTTATAACTATATATATATATATGTGTATATATATATATATATATATATATATATATATATATATATATATATATATATATATATATATATATATATATATATGTATATGTATTTATATATATATATCAGTGGCGTGCGGTGAGGTTAATGTCTGGTGAGGCACGACTGCATCATCACAGTCAAATTTAAAAACATATGAACCTGCAGTGCAGGTGTACCTAATGTTGTGTCCCTGCGGTCGTTCGCGGCTCCTGCAGCGCGAGCATTGTTGTTTTTGCACTTTTTGGCTTCTTGTTAAGTGACTTTTTTTGGGTGGATTCGGTCTTGTACGTGGAGGGTTTGGGTGTGGGCTTTGGTTGGTGTGGCTGCGGTGCTCCCGTCGGGCAGTGCGTTCTGCGGCGGAGGTGCTTGGCACCAGGAGGCGGGGTTATGATACGAGCCTCACACAGTGTGTCTCCGCAGCAGATTTATGATCGCTCAGCACTAAAAATACGTTACACACATACAGTTGTTGACAAAATACACTGTACATTATATACCTCAGCTAACTAAACTATGGAAATGTATAATATAATCCATATAGCAATACGGTCTCACTGCACAGCAGGCCAGCAGTTAGCCGAGTCGCAATCCATGGTGAGGCACAACTGAGTGACGTGCCTCAACTGGCTGCTGATCACCACACCGTCTCTTCTCAGTATTTGAACGGCAAATGTGAAAATAAAAATAAAAATAATCTAAAACTGGTGAAGTTAAATGGAAAATACCTTTAGTATAATCACTGGATACATATAACAATTTAATACTTTTTTTTTTCTTTTTCTTTTTTTTTTTTCCATGATGGCAGGTGAGGCCCCGCCTCCCCTGCCTCTAGTGACTGCACGCCACTGATATATATGTATATATATATATATATATATATATATATATATATATATATATATATATATATATATATATATATATATATATATATATATATATATATATATATATATATATATGTATATATATATATATATATGTATGTATGTATGTATGCATATATATACATACATATATATGTGTATATATTAGGGGTGTGGGAAAAAATCGATTCAAATCGCGATTCTCACGTTGTGCGATTCAGAATCGATTCTCATTTTTTAAAAATCAATTTTTTTATGTATATTTTTATTTTATTTTATTTATTTAAAAAAAAAATGTCTTTAAATAATCAATCCAACAAAACAATACACAGCAATACCATAACAATGCAATCCAATTCCAAAACCAAACCCGACCCAGCAACACTCAGAACTGCAATAAACAGAGCAATTGAGAGGAGATACAAACACGACACAGAACAAACCAAAAGTAGTGAAACAAAAATGAATATTATCAACAACAGTATCAATATTAGTTACAATTTCAACATAGCAGTGATTAAAAATCCCTCATTGACATTATCATTAGGCATTTATAAAAAATTTTTAAAAAGAACAATAGTGTCACAGTGGCTTACACTTGCATCGCATCTCATAAGCTTGACAACACACTTTTCTTTCTTTCTTTCTTTTAGTTTATTTCGAACATGAACACATTTACATCATAATACATCACACAATTTCATATCATTTCATTTACATCATGCCCGAAAAGGAGTAGGAAGAAGCAAAGCTTATTTAATCCTACCCCTTTCCCACTTCAAAGCATTTACAATTATATAAAATCATTTACTGACCTTTTTATATAATAAAATAACATCTATGAATTAGTATATACAACAGTTTGTAATATGTAATTTATTAATTCAGTCATTATTAACATACTGAGATGAAGAATATTTTCAATAAGGTTGGAAGTTTTTCTCATAATTCTTCTTCTTTGTACTTTGTAAGCACTATTAATTTAAACAACCTCTTAAACTGGATCATGTCAGTACAATTTTTAACTTCTTTACTTAATCCATTCCATAATTTAATTCCACATACTGTTATGCTAAAAGTTTTAAGTGTTGTACGTGCATATAAATGTTTTAAATTATTTTTTTCTCTAAGGTTATATTTCTCCTCTTTAGTTGAGAAAGAAATGTTGTACATTCTTTGGTAGCAGGTTATAGATTGCTTTGTACATCATTTTAGCTGTTTGCAATTTTACCAAATCACCAAACTTTAATATTTTTGACTTAATAAATAAAGGGTTTGTATGTTCTCTATATCCAACTTTATGTATTATTCTAACTGATCTTTTTTGTAACATGGTTAACGAATGTAGCGCACATTTGTAGTTATTTCCCCATATTTCTGCACAATAAGTCAGATATGGTAACACGAGTGAGCAGTAGAGAATATGAAGTGATTTTTGGCCCAGGACGTGTTTTGTTTTATTCATTATTGAAATGTTTTTTGCTACCTTATGTTGTATGTTTTGTATATGAGATTTCCAGTTCATTTTATCATCTATTAATACTCCCAAAAATCTGGTTTCTTTTACCCTTTCGATGTCTACTCCGTCTATTTGTATTTGCGTATGATGCTCTTTCCTACTATTACCAAATAGCATTATTTTAGTTTTACTGAGATTCAAAGATAGTCTGTTTTTGTCAAACCATCTTTTTAATTTGTTCATTTCTTCTGTTATTATTTGTATTATCTTCTGTGTGTTCTCTCCTGAACAGAAAGCAGTTGTATCATCTGCAAATAAAACTAACTTTAAGTCCTTTGTAACTTTACAAATGTCGTTTATATAAAGATTAAACAATTTTGGTCCCAGTATTGATCCCTGCGGCACACCACAGGATATATCTAGCCGTGTTGACATATTTTCACCCATCTTCACATATTGCTTCAAGTTGGTTAAATAGCTTCTTACCCAGTTCAATACCAAACCTCTGATGCCATATCGTTCTAATTTTTGTATTAAAATATCATGATTAATTGTGTCAAATGCTTTTGTTAAGTCCATGAATACTGCTGCCGCACATTCTTTACCATCTATTGCATTGGTAATTTCCTCTGTTATTTTAATTAATGGTATTGATGTTGAGATATTTGCTCGAAATCCATATTGGTTCTCCACGAGCGTCCCACTTTTGTTAATAAATAAATCTAATCGACTATTGAATAATTTTTCCATGATTTTGGAGAATTGTGGAAGTAATGAAACTGGTCTGTAGTTAGTAAACTGGTGTACGTCTCCATTCTTATAGATTGGTACGACTTTTGCAATTTTCATTTTGTCTGGGAATTTTCCGGTTAAAAATGATACATTGGTGATATATGTCAGAGGTTCTGAAATGTCTTCTATAACCTTTTTTATCGTTACCATATCTATTCCATGACAGTCAGTTGAAGTCTTGTATTTACAATTTTTTACAATTTTGATTATTTCTTCTTTTGTTACACTTTTAAGAAACATGGAATTGGGATTTCTGTCTAAGAGCTCACTCAAGTCCTCAACTGACCCATCATCTGCATTTGGAATTCTTTGATCCAGATTTGTTCCGATATTAACAAAATAATCATTGAAACGTTCAGCTATTTGGTTCATATTGTCATTTTTTGTATGTCCATCTAGAAAGTACTGGGGGTAATCTTTCTTAGCACCATTTTTAATGATGCTATTTAGGATGCCCCATGTTGCTCTCATGTTGTTTTTGTTCTTGTTTAATAATTGACTGTAGTATTCCTTCTTACATTTTCGTAGTATACCAATTAGCTTGTTTTTATATTTCTTATACTTATTTTCTGCCTCTATAGATCTTTGTGTTATAAATATTCGATACAATGTGTTTTTTTTGTGACAAGCATTTTTCAGTCCTTTTGTCATCCACGGTTGGTTGTTTTTCTTTTGCTTCTTACTACGTTCTTTCCATGGGCAATGTTTATCATAGAGTGTTAGAAAGGTGTTGACAAAATTCCCATATGCATCATCTACATCATCTTCATTATATACATTGTCCCAAATTTGTTTCCTCAGATCCTTCTTGAAGAAAATCATTCCTTCTTCTGTACATAGTCTTTGAAATGTCTTTTTGTCAATGTTCTTCTTCCTGTAGTTCCCATCATAAATAGTAAAGACTGGCAGATGGTCGCTGATGTCGGTTGTTAACAGTCCACTTGTTATATTATTATCAAAGACATTAGTGAATATATTGTCAATAAGTGTAGCACTGTGACTTGCAATTCTGGTTGGCCTTGTGATTTGAGGATACAAACTCATACTATACATTGTATCTGTGAAATCATTAATGGACTTTTGCTTGTTGGGGTTCAAGAGATCAATGTTGAAGTCTCCACATAAAAAGAGTACTTTTTGACTGATTCCATTGAAAGTTCCCTTAATCCAGTCTTCAAATCCTTCAATACTTGAGTTGGGTGCCCTATATATACAACAGATCAATACATTTCTATTTCTTTCATGACATATCTCAATGGTTATACACTCTAAAACATTGTCAATAGCCAGTGACATGTCTTTTACCACCTTGTAATGGAAGTCCTTCATCACATATACAGCAACTCCGCCTCCATTCTTATTTACTCTATTAATATAATTGAGTTCATATCCTTCTAGTCCAAAGTCCATTACTTTTTTTGGATCCATCTATGTCTCTGATACAGCGATAATTTTGAAAGGTTCTTTAAAGTGTTCCAAAAATAATTTCATATTGTTAAAATTGGCATACAAGCTTCTGCAGTTAATATGAATAATTGACAGTTTGTTATTGGAATTAATGTTGGTGTTGTACTGTACTTCTGTATAATATAAACAATTATTGTCCATGTGAGAAAAAAAATGTATGTCTGGATCACTGTCCAATTCCGTCCTGTTATAGTCGGTGCTGGAAAAGGTTATAAATTCTCTGTTTGATTGATTATTGTTTGTTTGTGTCATGGTTGTGTTTAATTTTTTTATCGTTATTGATATTTATCCAGCTCTGCTATTTTCCTTATGACTATTACTCTTGCTTCCTCTGGTGTTCCATTTAGTTTAATAAATATTTTACAGTTTGCTGTCCATGTTTGTTGTATTTTTCCTTGTTTTCTTAAGCTACGTGCTTTTCTGGCTATGTCTGCGTTTTTCTTTGTTAAATGTTCATTTATGTACACGTCTGTTCCTTTCAGCTTCCTCCCTTGTTTTAGTAATGCGGTTTTATGTTTCCTATTGACAAATCTCATTATTATTACTGGTGCCGAATTATCTTTCTTCTTATGGAGTGGGTGGCAAGCTTCCACATTTGCCATGTCCATGAATATGCCTTTTGACTCCATGAATGTTGCCACTTGCCTCTCTGTGGAGATGTCCAAATTCCCGGGCTCTTCTCCACCATTGGCGGTCACCGCCCGAGCATATGAACGGGGCTTAATATTAAGCCCGGTCAAAATAACGTCATTTATTCTTGTGTATTGTTCCAGTTCATCCACTCGGTCTGTTAACTGTTCTATTTGTAAAGTTTTTGCATCATTCTCGACTCGTAGAATTTTTACCTCCTCCACCAGCTGCATAACACTGTGTCCAATATTTTCACAAAGGTAAAGTAAGTCATATTATTGGTTCATTTAATAGTTGAAACAAATTTACATTATTGCAATCAGTTGATAAAACATTGTCCTTTACAATTATAAAGGCTTTTTACAAAATTCTACTACTCTGCTTGCATGTCAGCAGACTGGGGTAGATCCTGCTGAAATCTTATGTATTGAATCGTTTTGAATGGGGAAAAAAATCGTTTTTGAATCGAGAATCGTGTTGAATTGAAAAAAAAAATTGATTTTGAATCGAATCGTGACCCCAAAAATCGATATTGAATCGAATTGTGGGACACCCAAAGATTTACAGCCCTAGTATATATATATATATATATATATATATATATATATATATATATATATATATATATATATATATATATATATATATATATATATATATATATATATATATATATATATATATATATATATATATATATATATATATATATATATATATATACATATATATATATATATACATATATATATATATATATATATATATATATATATATATATATATATATATATATATATATATATATATATATATATATATATATATATATATATATATATATATATACCTGTATATGTCGATCCATCCATCCATTTTCTACCGCTTATTCCCTTCGGGGTCGCGGGGGCGCTGGAGCCTATCTCAGTTACAATGTATATATATATATATATATATATATATGTATGTATGTATAAATGTATGTATATGTATTTGTATATATGTTTGTGTGTATGTGTGCGCTTGTGTGTGTATGGAGATGTGTATACATATATATAAATGTGTGTGTGTGAATAGGCATATACTGTATACAGTATGTGTGTAAACGTGTATATATGTGTGTGTATGTGTGTATACTGTATATATGTGTATGTATACATGTGTGTATGTGTGTATTAATATATGTGTGTGTGTGTGTGTGTATAAGTGTATATATACGTGTATATGTTTGTATACATAAATGTGTAAATAAAAATGTGTGTGTGTGTGTGTGTGTGTGTGTGTGTGTGTGTGTGTGTGTGTGTGTGTGTGTGTGTGTGTGTGTGTGTGTGTGTGTGTGTGTGTGTGTGTGTGTGTGTGTGTGTGTGTGCGTGTGTGTGTGTGTGTGTATATGTTCTCCATGGACCGCCACCTTGCCGTTCTCCATGGACCGCCACCTTGCCGTGTTGGAGAGCCTTGCGTGTTCCAATGAACCTAAGAGCGATGCCTTCGGGAGCTTCTGTTCCTGGTAGGTTTAACCATGGCGGTAAGGTCGAGGGGGAGGTTCCAGACAAAGTGCGGTCCAAAGACCTTAACGGTGGAAGTGGCGGAGGATGACACTGCATGTCACAACGGCACTGAAGGCGGATGAAGGCTGCAACAGAGGGTTGTCTCCAGTCGTCATGGATCCATGCCACTGGATCAAGGCCCCTCTCTGCCAAGGACCGTGTGGTGGCTGCAGGCGCATCAGTCTCCCCACGCTAAAAGACGTCACGCGCAGGCGTCCTCCCGAATGGGAACCCATCCATTTTACATCCCGGATACTTCAAAGTCCTTTGGCGACCGGGAAGTGGTAACGGGAGCAGGACAGTAAAGTCTGGCAGTCCCTAGCCACAACCTGGCACACAGGCGGTGGGTGTTAGATTCAGTCATTAAAGGCCTACTGAAACCCACTACTACCGACCACGCAGTCTGATAGTTTATATATCAATGATGAAATCTTAACATTGCAACACATGCCAATACGGCCGGGTTAACTTATAAAGTGCAATTTTAAAATTCCCGCGAAACTTCCGGTTGAAAACGTCTAGGTAGGATGACGTTTGCGCGTGACGTCAATGGTTGAAACGGAAGTATTCGGACACATTGTATCTCAATACAAACAGCTCTGTTTTAATCGCAAAATTCCACGGTATTCTGGACATCTGTGTTGGTGAATCTTTTGCAATTTGTTTAATGAACAATGGAGACTGCAAAGAAGAAAGCTGTAGGTGGGATCGGTGTATTAGCGGCTGGCTGCAGCAACACAACCAGGAGGACTTTGTGGGTAGCAGACGCGCTATCCTACGCTAGCCACCGACTGCATCGATGATTGGGTGAAGTCCTTCGTTGCACCGTCGATCGCTGGAACGCAGGTGATCACGGGTGTTGATGAGCAAATGAGGGCTGGCGTAGGTGGTGAGATAATGTTTTTATCATAGCTCTGACGAGGTCCCGTAGCTAAGTTAGCTTCAATGGCGTCGTTAGCAACAGCATTGCTAGGCTTCGACAGGCGGCACAGCATTAACCGTGTAGTTACAGGTCCAGTGTTTGGTTCGGTGTCTCCTGATAGTAGTATTGTTGATCTGCTGTCTATCCTTCCAGTCAGGGGCTTATTTATTTTGTTTCTACCTGCATTTAAGCACGATGCTATCATGTTAGCTCCGTAGCTAAAGTGCTTCACCAATGTATTGTCGTGGAGAGAAAAGTCACTGTGAATGTCCATTTCGCGTTCTCGACTCTCATTTTCAAGAGGATATAGTATCCGAGGTGGTTTCAAATACAAATTTCTGATCCAGAATAGAAAAAGGAGAGAGTGTGGAATCCAATGAGCCCTTGTACCTAAGTTACGGTCAGAGCGAAAAAAGATACATCCAGCACTGCACTGTAGTCCTTCACTCGCACGTTCCTCATC
This sequence comes from Entelurus aequoreus, assembly GCF_033978785.1. Classification (NCBI taxonomy): domain Eukaryota; kingdom Metazoa; phylum Chordata; class Actinopteri; order Syngnathiformes; family Syngnathidae; genus Entelurus; species Entelurus aequoreus. The sequence continues at coordinate 102,302,702 of NC_084731.1, read as the reverse complement.
CACAAATCTTTCATCCTGGCTCAAATTAATGGGGTAATCGTCGCTTTCTCGGTCCGAATCGCTCTCGCTGCTGGTGTAAACAATGGGGAAATGTGAGGAGCCTTTCAACCTGCGACGTCACGCTACTTCCGGTACAGGCAAGGCTTTTTTATCAGCGACCAAATGTTGCGAACTTTATCGTCAATGTTCTCTACTAAATCCTTTCAGCAAAAATATGGCAATATCGCGAAATGATCAAGTATGACACATAGAATGGATCTGCTATCCCCGTTTAAATTAAAAAAAATTCATTTCAGTAGGCCTTTAAGCTCATGGACTGAGGCAGAAGAGCTTCTCGGCAGCTGCACCCATGACTGAGCAGCCCTATTCAGGATCCACTCTGCTCACCCCAGTAGGGGAGGGGGTTAGAAAAGGTACCCTAAAAATAGCCTGCCTCGCAACATCCTGTCTGGAATTCCGCATTCAGAGGGATCACCACCATGCAGTCAGAAACAAAGAAAACACAAACTATCAATCAATCAATCAATCAATGTTTATTTATATAGCCCTAAATCACAAGTGTCTCAAAGGGCTGTACAAGCCACAATGACATCCTCGGTACAGAGCCCACATACGGGCAAGGAAAACTCACCCCAGTGGGACGTCAATGTGAATGACTATGAGAAACCTTGGAGAGGACCGCATATGTGGGTAACCCCCCCCCCCCCCTCTAGGGGAGACCGAAAGCAATGGATGTCGAGTGGGTCTGACATAATATCGTGAAAGTCCAACACATCAGCGAAAGTCCAGTCCATAGTGGGGCCAGCAGGAACCATCCCGAGCGGAGACGGGTCAGCAGCATAGAGATGTCCCCATCCGATGGACAGGCTAGCGGCTAGCAGAGTAGAAAAGAAAAGAAAAGAAACGGCAGATCAACTGGTCTAAAAAGGGAGTCTATTTAAAGGCTAGAGTATACAAATGAGTTTTAAGATGAGACTTAAATGCTTCTACAGAGGTAGCATCTCTAACTTTTACCGGGAGGGCATTCCATAGTATTGGAGCCCGAATAGAAAATGCTCTATAGCCCGCAGACTTTTTTTGGGCTCTGGGAATCACTAATAAGCCGGAGTTCTTTGAACGCAGATTTCTTGCCGGGACATATGGTACAATACAATCGGCAAGATAGGCAGGAGCTTGACCGTGTAGTATTTTATACGTAAGTAGTAAAACCTTAAAGTCGCATCTTAGGTGCACAGGAAGCCAGTGCAAGTGAGCCAGTATAGACGTAATATGATCAAACTTTCTTGTTTTTGTCAAAAGTCTAGCAGCCGCATTTTGTACCATCTGTAATCTTTTAATGCTAGACATAGGGAGGCCCGAAAATAAAACGTTACAGTAATCGAGACGAGATGTAACGAACGCATGGATAATGATCTCAGCATCGCTTGTGGACAAAATGGAACGAATTTTAGCGATATTACGGAGATGAAAGAAGGCCGTTTTAGTAACACTCTTAATGTGTGACTCAAACGAGAGAGTTGGGTCGAAGATAATACCCAGATTCTTTACCGAGTCGCCTTGTTTAATTGTTTGGTTGTCAAATGTTAAGGTGGTATTATTAAATAGATGTCGGTGTTGAGCAGGACCGATAATCAGCATTTCCGTTTTCTTAGCGTTGAGTTGCAAAAAGTTAGCGGACATCCATTGTTTAATTTCATTAAGACACGCCTCCAGCTGACTACAATCCGGCGTGTTGGTCAGCTTTAGGGGCATGTAGAGTTGAGTGTCATCAGCATAAGAGTGAAAGCTAACACCGTAATTGCGTATGATGTCACCTAGCGGCAGCATGTAAATACTAAAGAGTGCAGGGCCAAGAACCGAACCCTGGGGAACTCCGCACATTACCTTAACATAGTCCGAGGTCACATTGTTATGGGAGACACACTGCATCCTGTCAGTAAGATAAGAGTTAAACCAAGACAAGGCTAAGTCTGACATCCCAATACGCGTTTTGATACGCTCTAATAAAATATTATGATCAACAGTTTCGAAAGCGGCGCTAAGATCAAGAAGCAGCAACATAGATGACGCATCAGAATCCATCGTTAGCAATAGATCATTAGTCATTTTTGCGAGGGCTGTCTCCGTAGAGTGATTTGCCCTGAAACCGGATTGAAAAGGTTCACAGAGATTGTTAGACGCTAAGTGTTCATTTAGCTGCTGTGCGACAATTTTTTCGAGGATTTTCGAGATAAACGGAAGGTGGGACACCGGCCGGTAGTTTCCCATGAGGTCAGGATCGAGGTTAGGTCTTTTGAGTAGAGGATGAATAACCGCTTTTTTGAATACTGTACTAAACAAAAATTTAGGATCATTTTTGTTGAGGTGGATGAGATTTGGGTAATATTTTGCTTTAGCTGAGGTAAGCATGCGTTTATAAGTTATTAAACTATCACTCCATGCTTGATGGAAAACCTCAAGTTTAGTCGCACGCCATTTGCGTTCCAGCTTTCTACATGATAATTTCTGGGCTTTAGTTTCTTCTGTAAACCATGGGGTACGCCTTTTAGGGGCCCTTTTTAGCTTTAGCGGTGCTACACTATCAATGGTGTCGCGCAGGGCGTCGTTAAAGTTGTTAGTGAGGTTATCAATAGAGCCCACATAATTTGGGAATGGTGCCATTACCGAAGGCAGTAGGTCAGTAAGAGTCGTCGTTGTGGCAGCATTAATGTTGCGGCTGCTATAGTTATTATTATTATTATTATTAGTTTGTTGACAATGAGTCAGAACTTCGAATTTTATAAGGTAATGATCGGACATTACTTTTGTGTACGGGAGTATCGTAACTTTAGAGGTGGTGACACCCCTGACAAGCACTAGATCTATCGTATTACCGTTGCGATGCGTGGGTTCATTTATTATTTGTGTAAGACCACAGCTATCAATTATAATCTGGAGCGCCACGCATGGAGGGTCCGATGGGGTATTCATATGGATATTAAAGTCCCCCATTATGATTATATTGTCCGCGTGCGTCACTAGATCAGCAACAAACTCTGAGAATTCACTGATGAAGTCCGAATAGGGCCCAGGGGGGCGGTAGATAACAGCCAGGTGGAGAGGCAGCGGTGTGACAAACCTCATAGTGAGCACCTCAAACGAGTTATATTTATTATTTAGGTTAGGTGTAAAATTATAGTTTTCATTGTATATTAGTGCGACACCCCCTCCCCTTTTAAGAGGACGGGCAACATGTGCATTCATATAGTTAGGAGGAGATGCCTCATTTAGCGCAAAAAAATCGTCTGGTTTGAGCCAGGTCTCGGCGAGACCAACGACGTCAAGTTTGTTGTCTCTAATGACCTCATTAACTAATAACGTTTTGGAAGATAATGATCTTATGTTTAAAAAGCGCCATATTATAGGTAGTGGGCTGTTTTGAGGATTGTTTGTTGAAATTATCCGAAGTAGCAATATTAATAATGTTGCGTTTATTATGCGTAGTGCACTTTAAATAGTTTCGACCATATCTAGGAATTGATACGACAGGAATTTTCAGATTGTTTGCTTGATGTTGCGATAAACTGAACACATCATAGTTAGCCACCTCAGTACAATGTATGTCTGCCTCTGACACCGTCACAAAAGAAAAAACATTATGTGAGTTGTGTTTTATTCTAAAAGAATTGCTATGTGTGCAGGGATTATCCAGCCTGGCGCCGGCTAGTTCTAGTTTAAAAGACTTCTTACCCGGACACTCCACGCTTCTTTGGTTAGCTTTTCCCTTTGTTGTTAGCCCCGCTCGGCATCCCCGCTTCTGCTTCCGCTCACACCGCTTACGTCACCTCCATTGGCGGTCCCCGCTAATACTTGACTCCGCTGCTATAAAGGCCGCTCGATGTAGCCCGCGAAGTATTCCCATGCTAGCGAGGAGGTCCACCGTACATGCATCTTTCAGTCTATAACGACCCGATCCATCCACATCCAGAATTGTCTGTCGGTCGTATGTGATCACAGAGTGTTCACGCTTTGAGCCAGCCATGAAATTGACAGAAATGACGGGTGTTTTTTGCCAAATCGCTCTACACTCCCAAGAGAGTTTGCAAGCCGCTGCCTTTAGGGCGCCGCCATCTTGCCAACTACACATTGAAGCCTGGAACGTGCGAACCCTCACGGACAACCAAGCAGCGATCAACCTGAAAGGCGAACTGCCATCATCTCCAGAGAGCTAAGGAAGTTCCAGATCGACATCACAGCACTCTCCGAGACCTGACTGGCCGACGAAGGGCAGCTGAAGGAAGAAAAAGGCGGATATACTTTCTTTTGGAAAGGAAAGCCTGCAAATGAGCCACGAATCCACGGTGTGGGTTTTGCTATTAAGAACTGCCTCATCAACCACCTCCATGAACGAGCGCCTAATGACCTTACGCCTTATGCTTGCTGGCAGTCATATGGCCACGGTCGTTAGTGCCTATGCACCAACCCTTGATGTACAGGATGAAGTTAAGGAGGCCTTTTATGCTGACCTGGACAAAGTTCTATCTGAAGTCCCCAAGGAGGACAAGTTAATTCTGCTCGGAGACTTCAACGCCAGAGTGGGACGAAACCACCACCTATGGAGGGGTACGCTGGGGAGAGAAGGGGTCGGAAATACAAACTCTAATGGCACACTACTGCTAACTAAGTGCTCGGAGCACAACCTGGTCATCACCAACACACTTTTCCGCCAGAAAACCAAGTTCAAAACATCATGGATGCACCTTCGCTCCAAACTGTGGAATCTCATTGACTACGCCATTGTCCGCTCTAAAGACCGTCGCGACGTCCTAAACACCAGAGCAATGACCAGTGCAGACGACTGCTGGACCGACCACCGCCTCATTTGCTCCATCATGTCCATCCGCTTAATGCGGAAAAGACGGATGCAGAAAAGACAGTGCCGGCCAAAATTAACATAGAGCTGTTGAGTGACTCCGACTCCTGATTTTCTGTCGGGGTTTTCTCCCTTAGCCTTACCCTCGAGTGGGTTGACCGCAAGGCAGTGGTGGTTTTGAGATCGGAGATTTCCTTCTCCTAGATGGGCTGCCTTACCAGGTTTACGAGCCCCATCTGCCCGAATGCGGCAGGTAGCACGGGGGTACATCTTACACGTGGCGGTATAAGCCCGACCTGACATATATATGTATGTGTATATATATATACATATATACTGTCTCTCTCTCTTCTCTTTGGCTGTCCATCGATTACGATGATGACGTTGCTCCAGTAATGGGTTATTGAGGGGGGTTTCGTATATGCCATTGCATATGGCTGTGCAGGCCAATGCGCGACCCGCATGGTTTGCCACATGTGGGGCAGATGTAGTCCACGCTTGAGAG
>NC_084731.1:102284621-102289825 GCF_033978785.1 Entelurus aequoreus | reverse complement strand
TGTTTTTTTGTTTTTGTTTTTTCACACACACATGTGTATATATATATATATATATATATATATATATATATATATATATATATATATATATATATATATATATATATATATATATATATATATATATATATATATATATATATATATATATATATATATATATATATATATATATATGCGTGTGTGTATATATATATACCGTATACACTACCGTTCAAAAGTTTGGGGGTCACCCAAACAATTTTGTGGAATAGCCTTCATTTCTAAGAACAAGAATAGACTGTCGAGTTTCAGATGAAAGTTCTCTTTTTCTGGCCATTTTGAGCGTTTAATTGACCCCACAAATGTGATGCTCCAGAAACTCAATCTGCTCAAAGGAAGGTCAATTTTGTAGCTTCTGTAACGAGCTAAACTGTTTTCAGATGTGTGAGCATGATTGCACAAGGGTTTTCTAATCATCAATTAGCCTTCTGAGCCAATGAGCAAACACATTGTACCATTAGAACACTGGAGTGATAGTTGCTGGAAATGGGCCTCTATACACCTATGTAGATATTGCACCAAAAACCAGACATTTGCAGCTAGAATAGTCATTTACCAAATTAGCAATGTATAGAGTGTGTTTCTTTAAAGTTAAGACTACTTTAAAGTTATTTTCATTGAAAAGTACAGTGCTTTACTTTCAAAAATAAGGACATTTCAATGTGACCCCAAACTTTTGAACAGTAGTGTATATATATATATATGTATGTGTATATATATATATATATATATATATATATATATATATATATATATATATATATATATATATATATATATGTGTGTGTGTAGCGGCAAACAGCTGTCTCGTCAGCTGATGCGCGAGCGCGCAACTGCGGCTGCTTAGCAATCAGCCCAACCCCACTTAATAAAATTATATTTTATCTTAGAGCACATCCGCATCCCTATTCACCTAGGCAACCCCAGGAAATGTATATAATTCGGCATTATTTCGGCCAGTCGGCTTATATGATCAGAGCCGATCAGTTTACGTTCACGCGCAGGTATAACGTGGCGCGCTCCCGTCTCATCTGCTGGTGCGCGAGCCCGGTAATTAGACAGTTATGTTAAATCAAGGAGTACAAAAGACGCCAGCGCAGAGTGGAGAAAGGTTTGGTTCATTACAGATAACGCAGAGTTGTGCCAAAAGTGTACCAAAAACCAAAAGCTGAACAGACAGCCGGTTTTTCACCTAAAGGCTACTAAAGGCAGCTAAAGGCAACTAAAGGCTACTAAAGACTGCTAATGACAGCTAAAAAACTAAAGTCTACTAACACTGCTAAAGACTGCTAAAAATACTAAAGAAGAAAAAAGAAGCTGTTTCTTTGTTGGAAAAACTGTTGCAAACTAAAGGAAAATAAAAGGAAAAAAGTAACTACGGTCTGGTCTTTTGAGTGAAATCCAGAATCCACATTCAGCATTGGTACATCCCTTCAAGTGTGGGATAAGCACAGCGAAAAAAAGCAAAACACTTGACAGTGAAAAACCGCAATGCCAGCTGGTTAAAAAAGCCCCCAAGCAAACCAGACTGAGTCTCCCGCATCCAAGTCCACCCAACGCCCCTGCCAAGCCACTGCTGTGTCCAGGCCCAGTGCTCCAAAGCTCTTAGCAAAGCCCAAAATGGCCGATTCAAAATTCCTCCAAGCGGGTAAAGAGGGAAAGAACGACTGCCAAACAGTGGTTTACTCGACAGGCAAACTTACTGGTGAAGTCTTGCAAGAAAATGTCGGCAGAAGAACTGGTGGAAGCCTTCAGCAAGGTCACACTTCAGGCGGAGAAGGTAATGGAGGCAAATGAGGAGGTGGAAAACTTGATTGAGGAGGCGGAGCTTGAACCTACTGCTAAAGAGGACATCAGTAAAGATGTGAGAAAAACAGCAGAGGACTGCGAACAGAAGCTTGAGGAAGTGGAGAATACTGTCCAGAAGGTTCTATGGCAAAACTTTGGCTGCTCCGAACTTTCTCTTGTATTGGAGGCTGCTGAAAAAGAGTGCAAGCGGTTGGCAGCGAGCAAACCTAGCCTGAAGCTGGAGGTATACAAACTGATGCTCAGTAACCTTGAGGGGCTGGTGAAAATGGCAAAAGGAACCATGCGCCAATGGACTCGGTGGGTCCCTGAAGGAGAGCAGCCTGACTTCCGGGAGCGCGTCAGGAATGTGGAGAGTACGCTGCAAGAGTTCATTTCTGACAAGGCTACCCTACTGCAGGCAAAGCTGCAAAAGAAGGAGTCCTCTGAGGAGATGCCACACCACTCACCTGCTATCAAACTGAAACCAACAGCACTCCCACGGTTTGATGGCAAAAAGCGGAACTTCTACCTCTGGATGAAAGAATGGGAGGCACTACAAAAGCAAGGCGAACCAAATGGTTCCAAGGAGGTCAAGAAAATCCAGCTGTTGGGCAGCCTGGAAGACAATGTCGTGAGGGACCTTCGCCTGTCATCATATGGAACGGCAGATGAAATCTTTCGTGTGCTGGGAAATCGGTTCGGAAATAAAACAGCAATTGCCCTGGAAATCATTGAAGAGCTGCAGGCACTGCCACCAGTAAAAAGTAATCAACCCAGGAAGATTGTGGACTTGATACAAATCGTGGAAAAGGCCCTGTATGACCTCTGTGAATTGGGAAACACTGGCGCCCTGAAAAATCCACTCGTTACCAAGTCCCTGGAGAGTAAGCTGCTGGAGGGCTTAAAGAAGGAGTGGCTGGTCCATGTATCCAGAGGAGAGGAAGAGGAATCCTCATCACCTGAGGACAGGTTTGACATACTCCTCAAATTTCTGAGAAGTCAGGAAAAGATTTATGAGCAGCTGGACCAGCTCAGGGACGATGACCCCAGCAGGAAGGAGACAAGAGTCCCGAAAAAACATGCCCGAACAAAAAGCACCAATTCCTCAAGCGCCCAAGCACCCTGTGTCGTCTGTGGAGAAAGGGGCCACAGAAAAACACTCTACTACTGCAATAAGTTCAAAGCTCTCAAAACAGAAGAGAAGAAGGAAGCAGTTAAAAAACTTGGTGCTTGTGGCAAGTGCTTGGAGGTCCACGATGGTGATGCAGAGTGCAAGACCAACTTTCTGTGCAAAAGCGAGGAGTGTAAGGATGCTCAAAGTCCGAGTCATCACTACTACCTGTGTCCCAAAGCTGCAAGTAAGGGAGATGGGGCAAGGAGGCCAAAGCCTAATCCAGCAAGAGGTAGATGGAAAAAGTACACAGAAACCCAGGAAGAGTTCCTGACACGCCTGCCGCCAGACCTAGCCCAGCGGTGCCGGGATGCATTCTGCAACTCTGTCTCAAAGACATTCAGTTCAGCCGTACCTGAGAGGAGTTTGCTGGCAGAGAATGGCCTTGAAGAGTACCCTGTCATAATGATGATCGTGGAAGTTACTGCAAATGATGGCCAAAGGATCGGAACCCTGATAGACTTGGCATCCGATACGAACTACTTCACTCATGAGGCGGCTGGTGAGCTGAACCTGAGGAGTGAGGATGTGGCGCTTAAAGTTCATGGAGTCGGGGGGATGCTAGTGACGGTGGAGACCAAGCGTTACCTCCTGAAGATCCGGGTTGAAACTGCAAAAGGAACCCTGAGGTCCCACCAGCTTGTTTGTTACGGGCTGGACAGCATCGCAGAGGTCAATCGCCACGTACCACCCAAAACACTGCAGAAGATATTTCCTGATGTCCCTCGTCATGAACTGGTTCGTCCCACTAAAATCAAGCTCTTCACAAGGAAGGCCAACTCGTCCCTCAAAAAGTGCGCTCCATTGGCGACCTTGTCCTGTGGGATGGTCCCCTTGGGAAATCAGTGGGTGGCTCTCATCCAGATCTCATGGAAAATATTAAAGTCACAGCCCATGGAACCAGAACCCACTTCGCCCGCTCCATGCGCGCAGCAGCTGTTGCGTACGAGGAGCATACCAGCAAAAACCCAGTTCATTCACCTCAACTGTCCCAAGCAGTTACGTCTTCTGCCAGCCGAGACTTCATGGACTGGTGGAGGTGGGACAGCATTGGGGCTGCGTGTGAGCCCAGGTGTGGCGGTTGCAGATGTGGGAATTGCCAACCTGGAGGAAAGGAGATGACAATCTCTGAGGAGAGGGAACTAGAGCAAATAAAGAGTGGACTAACATACATCAATGGAGATCACCACAGCGAGAAACCACACTGGCATGCAAAGTACCCCTGGGTGGAGGACCCAGCAACATTGCCAAACAACAGTAGAGCAGTTGAAGCAACATTCCTGAGGACTGAGAAGCAGTTGGCTAAGGAGCCAAAATGGAAGGCTGCCTACAAAGCTCAAGTCCATGAGATGGTTGAGCGGAACGCTGCAGTCAAGCTGTCCGTAGAAGAGTTGGCAAGCTGGTCTGGACCCGTATGGTACATCAGTCACCTGATTGCACCAAATCCCGACTCAGTGACAACGCCAGTACGCCTCGTCTGGAACAGTAGTCAGAAATGCAGAGGCCAGAGCCTGAACGACCTGCTCATCAAGGGTCCAGACGTCCTCAATGACATCCGTGCTGTTCTCATCCGGTTTCGCCAAGGTGTCTTTGCTGCACTTGGGGACATCAAAAAAATGTACAATTCTGTATGGCTTGAGGACCAGGAAGTACACCTAGATCGCTTCCTGTGGAGAGACTCTCTGAGGAAGACGACATCCAGGAATATGCCATCACCAGGGTTAACATAGGCGATAAACCAGCTGGCTCTATCGCTCAAGTCGCCATGCGGGAGACGGCCAACCTGCCAATGTTCCACCATCTTCCAGAAGAGCGTCGAGTGCTGGAGCAAGACGCCTATGTAGATGACATCTTGACCTCGCATGATGATCTGAGCCAGCTCAAGCAAATAACCTCAAATGTTGAGCACATCCTTGAAGCCGGAGGATTCTACATGAAGGCATGGGTCTACTCCAGCCAAAGTGTGAGGTCAGAATCAAGCCACTTAAAGAAGGAAGAACCCCCAGTGATGGTCCTCCCTAACCATCTCTCTGAAGGGAACAATAAAGCCCTGGGCCTTGGATATGATCCTGAGAGTGACAAGCTTATCTTGATGGTAGCTGTGAACTTCTCCAAAAAGAGAAAGAAAATGAGACTCGGAGAAAACCTGTCAAGAGAAGAAGTCAGAGCGCAGGTGCCAGATCCACTCAACCGAAGAGAGCTC